>NC_064429.1:33876777-33979277 GCF_023375975.1 Astyanax mexicanus
ACTCAGCAAAATCTCCATTACACTTTTACTCACCGCTTTCCGTGTGTGTGTGCATGTGTGTGTGTGTGTGTGAGAGTGTGTGTGTGTGTGTGTGTGTGTGTGGGATTATTTTTTCCCTTTAGAACTTGCATTTTGTGTCAGAAAGAATGTCATGCACTGCAGCTTCACTCAACCCATAAACCCATCACACACACACACACACACACACACACACACACACACACACACACACACACACACACACTCCCTTAAACCTGTTTTACACTGCGGAAGAAAAGGAAAGAAAGTATACAAAATGGAAAATTGAATAAAATATGACCCTCAAATATAAAGCCATACTATATGGCAAAAAGTATCTCCTTTCATTACTCTGTAGGTAGAAGTATAGATACTAGAGTTTAATATAAAAATACTTCTTAAGTTAAAAAGTATCAACTTAAGCTTTTTATTCTTTTGAGTAAAACTGTTTAAAAAAGTACTGCTCTAAAAACTACTTCAAGTATAAAAGTAAAAGTAAAATAAGGGGAAAATAAAAAAACACATTAAGAACAAAAGCTTAGGCCACGCCCACAGAGTCCTATAGTGAACTACTAACCCCTCCCCTTTCCAAAACACATTTTTCTGAAAGCCATTATGACTATAAGGTTCTATTATTGAAAAAATGATAAAGTTGATAATATAATTTGGGATGCACTAGTGTATGCTCCCTCTAGTGTTTCAGCTGCATATACTGTACGCTTATATATGTAAATGAATGTATTTTACATACAGAAGAATGTAAATATATTAAAGTTAAAGAAGTTTAGTTGGACTGGAGTTTGTCTGGAGTTCTCTTGGGGGCATGACGTGTGCAGGTGTGATGGATCACAGTATAAACCAATAGGGTGTCGGAATGGTATATGTTTATAGTTCTCTACATCCAATCACAATCAGATTCACTCTCTTCTATCTGGATGGAGAGATTTATCTGGATAGGGGGTTTTATTGAACTTTGAGAAGCCGGAATGAAAACGAGCTGAAATGAGTAAATAGGAGTAACAAAAATAAATGTAAAAAAATAATAATAATAAGAGAGCACTTAAAAAATGATGAGTTTCTTTGATTTTACCAAATTGAAACCTCTGGAATATAATCAAGAGGAAGATGGATGATCACAAACCATCAAACCACCAAACTGAACTGCTTGAATTTTTGCACCAGGAGTAAAGCAGCATAAAGTTATCCAAAAGCAGTGTGTAAGACTGGTGGAGGAGAACATGATGCCAAGATGCATGAAAAAAAAACTGTGATTAAAAACCACCAGGGTTATTCCACCAAATATTGATTTCTGAATTCTTAAAACTTGGATATGAATATTAACTTATTTTATTTTTTTGCATTATTTGAGGTCTGAAAGCTCTCCATCTTTTTTGTTATTTCAGCCCTTTCTCATTTTCTGCAAATAAATGCTCTAAACGACAATATTTTTATTTGGAATTTGGGATAAATGTTGTTTGTAGTTTATAGAATAAAACAACAATGTTCATTTTACTCTAACATAAACCTGCAAATAGCAAAATCAGAGAAACTGATTCAGAAACAGAAGTGCTCTAATGGTGCGTTTATAAGAGAGGTGTCCACAAACATTTGGACACTTTGTAATCATGTGTCATAAACAGTAAAAAGGACGAGATAAAAGGAAGAAAAGACAAGATAAAACAGATGAAGAAGAAAGCTGTGGGCCTTCTGGGATTCCAGAAATATCTGCAGGGCTTCCCCTGCCACACACACACACACACACACACAATAACCCATCCACACACACACACACACACAATAACCCATCCACACACACACAGAGGAAGAAATTTACTGCATATATAAAGCACAGTTGAATAAAGCCCAGCGCAGCAGATTTACTGAGCGCGCTCAGTGCAGTGTGTGATATTGGAGATGAAATATCAATAAATCTCAGTTTTTACTGTCAATTATAGATAAACTCTGACTGGTCACGCCAACTGAGATAATAATACAAATAAACTGAAAATATGAATAAACAAAAGAATTATGCCATTTACTATTGATTTATTTATTCATTTATTTATGTATTTATATGATACACTTATTGTTAATTAGATTCTATTTAACCCTTGTGTGGTGTTCGGGTCTGTGGGACCCGTTTTCATTTTTCATCAAATGATACCAAAAAAATATTTTTTCTAACTCAAACTCATTGGCATTGGCTCATTTTTTGTGAAAAATATATATCAAAACACATTTTCGATAAACACACACTGTACACCCCCCCCACACACACACACACATTTATATTACATACAGTATGTTTGGCCAAGGGCTAATAAACATTGCTTCATTTGTAAATTTGAAACTAAACAAATTTTCTACTCATATCTTGAGTTTAATTCATTTTCTTTTACATTTTATTAAAAAACTAATAAAAAAAGAGTAGCACTTTTTGAAAGAAGTGTAACATAAGAAAGGTAAAGGGCAAATATTAACCATGTAAGCTGTTTATATTGCTTGCAATTTAGGTGAAGCGAGCATGTGTAAAGCATTTTAATGTAGAATTGCTTAATTTTGCTGAATTAAATACAAGTAACAAAGTAAACGAGTAACAAAAATATGAACACCACACAAGGGTTAAATAGAGTCTATTTCTATCTACTTTGTAAAGCTGTGTATTTACAGTCTTAATAATAATTATTTAATTAATGTGTCACAATGATAGATCGTTATATTATTATATATGAAATATATATATAATGGTCTATTTAATATACACTTTGTTCTTATTTCTAAATTTGCTTTATATTATATTATATTATATTATATATTATATTATATTACATTGTGAATGTATTTATTTGTTTGTTTTCATTCAATTTATTTTTTTTATATCAAAATTACTTTAATTTGTTTCCTTAGTAAATGTGTTTTTATTCAAATGATTCAGTTTGTTATTTAAAAATATTTTCAGTAACACAGGAAGTGATTGTTTTTAGCATTAAATGTTTATTGCTATGCTATATATAGTTTTTCTTCATTATTAATAATAATAATTATTAATATATTATATTAGATCATGCAATATTAATTATAAATTATATGCATTGCTATATTTATTTATTATTGTTTCTATTATCATTATAATTATTGTGTGTAATACTATGTTATATTACTACAAACATTTTTGCAATATTATTTTCTTTTAATTCATTTATTCATGTATGTATTTATTTTCATTAGATTTTTATTGTATGTTTCATTAATAATTTTTATTAGATATATTTTCCAGTAATATCAGGTTTCTTCGAATGACCTGAAGTTTGCTGTGAATCATCAGTTCAGTGAATGACTTTTATTTTGAAGGGCAGCCGGGCGACACGCTTCTCCCTTTCATAAATAGAAGATGTGATTATTTTAAGGACGTTTTCAGGAGCGAGCGTTCACACAGTCCCAGAAATGCATGGAACGCTGCTGTGTTCCCTGGTGTGTGTGTGTGTGTGTGTGTGTGTGTGTGTGTGTGTGTGTGTGTGTGTGTGTGTGTGTGTGTGTGTGTAGGGTCATAGGGAAGATGCTCTATAAATACAGGCCGGATATTTAGGGACTAATACATGCTGGAGCTGCCATCAAAGTGACTGAATTAGGCCAGGTATCACACACACACACACACACACACACACTTATACACAGCACAATCCCCTAAAGATTGTCCATCTCATTCCTGCCCTGCTCTGTCTAACACACACACACACACACACACACACACATTTCTACACACGCAAACTATGCCCACACAGGGCAAACCTGTCAAATCTGGTACTTCACACACTGAATGTGTGTCTGTTCCTGTGTGTGTGTGTGTGTGTGTGCGTGTGTGTGCGTGTGTGTGTGTGTGTGTGTGTGTGTGTGTGTGTGTGTGTGTGTGTGTGTGTGAAACAGCTTCACTATATGATCTTATAATTATAGCGAGTAAATGAACAGGA
Source organism: Astyanax mexicanus (assembly GCF_023375975.1). Taxonomy (NCBI): domain Eukaryota; kingdom Metazoa; phylum Chordata; class Actinopteri; order Characiformes; family Acestrorhamphidae; genus Astyanax; species Astyanax mexicanus. Next base: position 33,880,764 of record NC_064429.1, read on the forward strand.
TGTTGGAGCTACATACAGCTTGTCTAGTCCTTAAACAGGTTCCCACTCATTCATAAGGTGTTGCTAGGTGGTTGCTATGGATTTCCTGAAAGGTTGCTGTGATATCTCAGGTGGTTGCCTGAGATATGCTGTTGCTTGCATTTGTTGATTGCTGTGGTACTTCATGTCGTTGGTATGTTTTTTTATTTTATTTTATTTTATTTTAAGGTGGCCGCTATGGTATCCCAGGTGGTTGCTAAGGAGTTGCCAAGTGTTTGCACGCTATGGTATCCCAAGTGGTTGCTATAGTACCCCAGGTGATAGCTGTGGTATTGTTAAGTGGTTACGAGGTAATTGCTTTGGTGTAGCCTTTTTCTGTGATGGCTAAGGTATTTGCTGTGTAGTGTTGAAGGGTGGTTGCTATGGTGTTTTACAGAGTTGCTATTTTGTTGTTCAGTGGTTGCAAAGGCAACTGGAATGGCTAGTGTTTCAAGTGGTTGCTCAGGCATTGTTAAGTGGTTTTTACATGGTACCACATATTGATGGTTGGGTACTATAAGAGTATCTAAATCATGATTATATTTGAATGCTGTGGTTTTGCTTAGAAGGTGACGAATGGCTGCTATGGTCCTTCAGGTAGTTGCTGTGTTGCTAAGTGGTTGCAAGGTGATTGCTATGGTTGCCATATGGTTGCTATAGTATCCTAGGATACAGGATAGGTGGTACAGTGCTGCAGGGTGATTACTATGGTATTTCACACAGTTGCCATTCTGAATGGCAGGTGATTTCTATAGTGTTTCAGGTGGTTGCTCAGGCATTGCCAAGTGGTTTACATGGTACCACATAATGATGGTTGGGTACTATAAGAGTACCTGCATCATGATTACAAATATTTGGACATATAGCTCTGGAAAGAAATTAAAAGACCACTTCAGTTTCTGAATCAGTTTCTCTGATTTTGCTATTTATAGGTTTATGTTTGAGTCAAATGAACATTGTTCTTTTATTCTATAAACTACAGACAACATTTCTCCCAAATTCCAAATGAAAATATTGTCAATATTGTTAGAGTTGTTGAGAGTTTTCAGACCTTAAATAATGCAAAGGAAACAAGTTCATATTTGTAAAGTTAAAAAAAAATCAATATTTGGTGGAATAACCCGGGTTTTTAATCACAGTTTTTTTTTCATGCATCTTGGCATCATGTTCTCCTCCACCAGTCTTACACACTGCTTTTGGATAACTTCATGCTGCTTTACTCCTGGTGCAAAAATTCAAGCAGTTCAGTTTGGTGGTTTGATGGTTTGTGATCATCCATCTTCCTCTTGATTACATTCCAGAGGTTTTTAATTTGGTAAAATTAAAGAAACTTATAATTTTTAAGAGGTCTCATTTTTTCCAGGGCTGTATGACCCAATGACCCGGATCGAGCTCTATTATAAAGTTTTCAGAGATTAGCTCTTTAGCTTTTCCTTTAAGAACCTCAAAGCAGATTAAAAGGAACCGGTTCTCCTGATAAATGGCCGGGCCGGGCGGAGCCGGTTAAATTCGGACAGTTAAATTGGGGTGGTGTGTGCGGCAGTGTTTGGCGAGGGGTAAAAGCAGAGGGCAGATGTCTCAGTGGAGGCTTTAGAGGATGAAGGCCAGGCTGATGGGCTGAACTGGGCTAACTCAGAGAGACACGGACCCGCCGGACACTGAGGGAACAGACGCCGGGGAGCGTCCCGCTAATGAAGCTCCGAATGAAGCTGCCAATCAAACCAGCAGAGCTGCAGGGGGTCAGCTGAGTGTGGCCCTATATACAGTATACAGTAAATATACAGTCAATATACAGAATGTACAGGGGTTGGACAATGAAACTGAAACACCGGTCTCATTTTAGTGTGGGAGGTTTCATGGCTAAATTGGAGCAGCCTGGTGGTCAATCTTCATTAATTGCACATTATTACACCAGTAAGAGCTGTAAGAGTGTGAAGGTTCAATTAGCAGGGTAAGAGCACAGTTTTACTTAAAATATTGCAAATGCACACAACATTATGGGTGACATACCAGAGTTCAAAAGAGGACAAATTGTTGGTGCACGTCTTGCTGGATCATCTGTGACCAAGACAGCAAGTCTTTGGGATGCATCAAGAGCCACGGTATCCAGGGTAATGTCAGCATACCACCAAGAAGTACCAACCACATCCACCAGGATTAACTGTGGACGCTGTAAGAGGAAGCTGTCTGAAAGGGATGTTCGGGTGCTAACCCGGATTGTATCCAAAAAACATAAAACCACAGCTGATCAAATCACGCAGAATTCAATGTGCACCTCAACTCTCCTGTTTTCACCAGAACTGTCCGTCACCACAATAAATTATTGTGCTCTAAAACCAAGTGTTTCAGTTTCATTGTCCAACCCCTTTACATCATATAGAGTACATTAAACATACAGTATATAGCTTATATACAGCATACAGTGTACATTAATTATACAGCTCTGGAAAAATGAGTTCACTTAAAAACGATGAGTTTGTTTGATTTTACCAAATTGAAAACCTCTGGAATATAATCAAGAGGAAGATGGATGATCACAAGCCATCAAACCACCAAACTGAACTGCTTGATTTTTTGCACCAGGAGTAAAGCAGCATAAAGTTATCCAAAAGCAGTGTGTAAGACTGGTGGAGGAGAACATGATGCCAAGATGCATTAAACCTGTGATAAAAAAACAGGATTATTCCACCAAATATTGTTGATTTCTGAACTCTTAAATCTTTATGAATATGAACTTCTTTTCTTTTTATTATTTGATTTATTGTCTGAAAGCTCTGGATATTTTGTTATTTCACATTTTCTGCAAATAAATGACAATATTTTTATTTGGAATTTGGGAGAAATGTTGTCTGTAGTTTATAGAATAAAACAACAATGTTCATTTTACTCAAACATAAACCTATAAATAGCAAAATCAGAGAAACTGACTCAGAAACTGAGGTGCTCTCTTCATTTTTTTTCCCCAGAGCTGTATGTCCTGACCTCAATGGTGCTCCTGTCGCTGAATGCAATCAAATCTTCACAGCGATGTTTTAGGATCTGTTAGAATCTATTAGAATGTTCACACACAGTGTGTTTCTATCGCTGCTTGATAAAACACACACTGATTAAACCTGAGCCCAGCATGACTGGCACTTCTTAATACACACACACACACACACTTTCCACCTGCTGAACAACCCTGCGCTGAAATCAGGTCAGCGCTGGACACATTACTGACCTACTGGGACTCACACAACCCAACTCAGTTTTATCTTTATCTGCATTTTCTGAAAATGGTTCAAAGTCAAGAGATAGCAATAATATAATATATATATATATATATATATATATATATATATATATATATATATATATATATATATATATATATATATATATATATATATACTATGTAACATTATAAGTAACAAAGTATAAAAAAGCCACTAAGAAGCTTTAACTAAGTAACACACTTTGAAACACGTTAACAATTTCAGTAACGCCCTGTAAAATAGCCAGTAACATGAGGAAGCCCTATCTGGACAAGATTAGTTTCTTAGGGGGTTCTGGGGTAATTTTCTCTTTTATAGAGGGTCCTCTGTGATTTTATTCCCGTCCAGAACGACCATGTACGTGTTTTTCTCAGATGTCCTCTCCACTGTTTTTTTCTGAAGTCCTCCAGTGGTCCGCCGGTAATTTTATTCCTGTCCAGACGCACATCTCTGAGTTTTGTCTCCTCGCGTCTAGTAAAATAGCTATTTGTCCACTGCAGCTCATCGTAATTACGCACTTGGTGTGCACGTTTTCATGGAGATCCACTTAAAAATACACAACAGTGAGTGGAAATGGAGGAGCTCCTGAACTATCAAACGTGATGTCATGTGACCGAGAAAGCCTCACGAAAAAAACTCACTGGTCCGCCTGTTTTTTAAATTGCAGTCCAGATGCAGGAGTTTTATCACTCTAGAGTAGAAGTGTGAAATATTTTACACAGACGTTCCCCTGAGAAACTAATCCCGCCCGGATATGGCTAAAGTCTATAAAACAATGTAACACCATACCAACTGTAACAGTCAGGGACAGGCAGTTACACTGTAACATAGTCAGTGACGCACTGTCGTATAGTCAATGACAGTTGGCTGCAACACATATAAAATACATATACATGTAATACAGTGGGTAAAACACAGTAACACACTGTTACACACTCAGTAACACAAACACAGTTGATAGCATAGTCAGTGACACACAGAAAGAGGATATAACATAGTCCATAACAAACTGTAACACAGTCAGTAATAGTCAATAACACACTGTAATATGTTGTCAGTGACACTGTGACACAATTATGTAACAACTCCTTGTGACAGCTGAGATGGAAAGAGATAGAAAGAGAAAGAGAGAGAGAGATAGAGAGATAGAGTGGAACTGAGAGGGATATCTCCCAAAATTAGTAAAGAATTAAAAAAGGAATTACAGGAGAAATCTGATATAGGGGAAAATGAAGGATAGAGGATAGATAGACAGTAAGTAAAAGAGAGAGAGAGAGAGAGAGAGAGAGAGAGAGTGAAAGAGAGAGAGTGTCAGACTCAATCCTGTTTGCCATGCAGCCTCTGCTTGCACGGCCGAGACGCTTTTAACTGCAAAAACATGACAGGCCAACTCTTCGCCCGCGGCCAAACAAATTACCATTCATCAGCCAGAAATCAGCACCAGCCAACGTCTAACCCCGTCCGTCACCGCCGTACACGTGTTCGACCACACACACACACACACACACACAGAACCTGTGATTAGTACGACCTGACAGATGTGAACACTGTGTAATAAGATTTTAAGGAGATTTTTTTTTTTCTTTTTTGAATTTTTTAGTCTGTGTTCAAATCAAAGGCCAGCCAGATACATGAAAGACGTTGCCAAAGGATACGATAGGATACGTCCAGGGCACCGATTGCTGCCCATCCTGAAATCGGCGGTCTGTGGTTAGCAGGTGTGTGAGGCTATCCACTCCCAGTGCTGCAAGTGCGGTAGCATGGTTGGCTCAGTTTAGATTATTCACCTTATTATTCTACCAAACCTGGAACTCCCAGTCACTGACGTATGGCTAGGGCAGCTTTGGTAAGCGTTAACTGGTGGTTTTGTGCACATAAACACAGCTTTATTTAAAGAAGATCTCAGAGGAGCATCCAGCAGCTGTAGAAGAGCTGAGAGCTTCATCTGTCACAGAGTGTTACACTGAATTTAACACTGAATTAAAATGACAGCGTAAACACACACACACAAACACACTATATCTAAATTAGACTGTATTGAAGTGAATGTGTGTGTGTGTGTGTGTGTTTCTATGCGAATCTCTATTCATATAAATGAATATATTTATAGCAGTATTTAAATGGGGAGAATCAGAACATTGGCTCAAATGGATCCAGCACTGCTTTCCCTGACATACTGAAAACTACCTGATACTACCCTATACTACCTTTTACTACCCTATACTCCCTGATACTACCCTATACTACCTTATACTACCCTATACTACCTTATACTAACCTACACTATCCTGTACTACCTTATACTACCCTATACTACCTTATACTAACCTACACTATCCTGCACTACCCTATACTACTTTTTACTACCCTATACTACCTTATGCTAAAGTACAGTATCCTGTACTACCCTATACTACCCTCTACTACCTTATACTAACCTACACTATCCTGCACTACCTTTTACTACCCTGTGCTACCTTTTACTACCCTATACTACCTTATGCTAACCTACACTATCCTGTACTACCTTATACTACCCTATACTAACTTTTACTACCCTATACTACCTTTTACTACCCTATACTCCCTGATACTACCCTATACTACCTTTTACTACCCTATACTCCCTGATACTACCCTATACTACCTTATACTACCCTATACTACCTTATACTAACCTACACTATCCTGTACTACCTTATACTACCCTATACTAACTTTTACTACCCTATACTACCTTATACTACCCTATACTACCTTATACTAACCTACACTATCCTGTACTACCCTATACTACCCTCTACTACCTTATACTACCGTCTACTACCTTATATTACCTCTCTCTATACTACTCTATAATCCATTTATTACCCTGTATTACCCTATAATCTCTCTACTACCCTATACACCCTATATGATCCTATACTACCCTATACTCATCTATACTCCCTATACTAGCCTATACTAAACTATACTGCCTTTACTACCATATTTTCCCTGTATGATCCTATACTACTGAGTACTCATGTATACCCCTTATAATAGCATATACGCCATATGGTCCCCTTTACTGTACTAGCCTATGTTCTTGCAAGTACACTACACTACCCTATTCTATACTACACATCCCTATCATAGTATCGTATATATCACATTATCATATATAATCCTATACTCCCAATACTACCCTATATGTTTTATACCTCCAATACCTCCTATACAACCCAATACTCTCTATACTACCCTATGATACCTAGTAAACTCTATACTCCCTTGTACAACTCTATACTACCTTATAGTGCCCTATACTACATTATACTGCACTATACTGATCTGAACCAAAATATATAACTCTATGCTCCCTGCACGACACTATACTCATTATACTTCCTATATGCCTTATACTTATACTTATTACTCTATATTCCCAATATACCTCTCCATATTATTTATACTAGTCTATATAAGTTTCCTGTAGTCTCCTATACCAGCCTATATGTCTCTAAATACCATATAATACCCTATACTTCTTATACTTTACTTACAAGAAAGTGTAAAAAAAGAAAGAGAAAGTGGTGTTAGAAAGAGAAAGAGGGATACAGAGAGAGAGAGATATAAAGTCTGTTCTGCGTATTAAAGACCTTTATTGGTGCCACAGCCTTGAGCCATGATGGACAGAAAACTTTCCAGTCGCACAAAGTGTTTCCAGCAAGTGTTAAGAGCTGAATCTGAGCGGTTCTCCGTTTATCTAGAGCTTAGAAAAGCCGTCGCGCTGAAACGCAGAACAATAGCAGTGTTATACAAGCCTGAGCAGAGACGGAACCGCTCAGCCGGACTCAATAAACTGCCAGAAAATAGGATGTGCTACAGCTGTCACTTCAGCTCACACTCGTTCCCTCGTTCTCTCTCTCTCTCTCTATCTCTCTCTATCTCTCTTTTTGTCTTACAGGCACTTTATATTTATATTATCTATTTATTTTCATGTTTAGTAATAACTAACTTACTTTCAGCACTGTCTGTGGCACTGTGCTATATGCTATATGTACAAAAGTATTTGGACAACATTTCTAGTTTAGCTTCTTTAACCTCCTAGGACCTGGCGTCCACATATGTGGACATCATATTGTGGGTTGTCTAGACCACAACACTACAATTTGCTCTACAAGGACCCGTTGTCCTCATATGAGGCCATTATACTGTCACCCAGTGGTGGCAAATGAGTTTAACACACTACAGTTTCGATTTTTTGCTCAGACATTTTAATAAATACAGTAAATGTTTATGTTTTTTTTTTACTTTGTTACGTCTTTGTGTTGAAGCAGCACTTCAAATAAGCCAAAAAATGCTGCGCCTTATAACTAATTGCGACTTCATTGTGTTTTATCTAAATATAAAACTAAAGTCCTCATATGTGGACAATATTGTTCCTCAGAAACTACATCATGTAAAAAGAAAATTCTTTTTTTTTTTTAGTTTTTACACTATTCAGCTGCCAATTAACCCAAATAGCAAAGAAAAATAAAAAATGCATGCCATGCAAGAGTTCGGGTCTTTAAGGTTAAGGTGACTGCACTCAATAAATGCTTTCGATTGGCTATTAGTATGAGACAAAACGTATCAATTACATTTTGTATTGAAACATAAATGGTGTTTTTAAACCAAATAAATGAATGCATTGTGTCATTATGCTTTATGAACATGGTAATAGTTAATATGGTTAATATGTTAGTAATAAATTTATATTATATTCACATGATAAGTTTACAAATACTAAATATATTACTTGGTTAACGTTTATTTATAGAGTTAAATCCACTACAGGGACCTCACACACACATACAGACAACACACACACACAAATCGGCATTAGGTCATGATCTATATGACCTTGCCTAAAGACACATTAACATTGTTTCCAGCACATGTTCCTCATTGATGTTCCACCACTTTAGAACAAGTGGTTCTTCGATCTCCAGCCTTTTTAGCATTAAGCAATATGTATTAGCCATTAGCACCAAACACTCACACTAATGAGTAAGAGTGTGAATAATATTCTAGATGTTTCCAATAAAGTGGCCACTAAGTGTAGCTACAACAAGGGTTGTATAAGGTGTTTTCGAGAAAGTGACAACTGAGTGTAGCTATAAGGATGGTTTAAATAGGCGTTTCCGATAAAGTGGCTACTGAGCCGAGCAGCCCCGCCTTCTTACGATATAGCAGAAAAATACTCTAGGTGTTTCTGATAAAGTGGCCACTAAGTGTAGCTACAACAAGCACTGTATGAGGTGTTTTCGATACAGCAGAATCATACTCTAGATGTTTCTGATAAAGTGGCCACTGAGTGTAGCTACAACAGGATTGTATAAGGTGTTTCTGATAAAGTGGCCACTGAGTATAGCTACAATAAGGGTCGTAATATAGCACAATAATACTCTAGGTGTTTCCAATAAAGTGGCCACTGAGTGTAGCTACAAGGATGGTTGAAATTGGTGTTTCCAATAAAGTGGCCACTGAGTGTAGCTACAAGGATGGTTGAAATAAGTGTTTCTGATAAAGTGGCCACTGAATGTACCTACAACAGGATTGTATAAGGTGTTTCTGATAAAGTGGCCACTAAGTGTAGCAACAAGGATGGTTGAAATAAGTGTTTCCGATAAAGTGGCCACTGAGCAGAGTAGCCCCTCCTACTTACAATATAGCAGAAAAAATACTCTAGGTGTTTCTGATAAAGTGGCCACTGAGTGTAGCTACAAGGATAGATGAAATAGGTGTTTCCAATAAAGCGGCCACTGAACAGAGACCAGAGTGTACCCTCACCTTTTTACAACATACTAGAATGATACTCTCAGTGTTTCTGATAAAGTGGCCACTGAGTGTAGCTACAAGGATGGATGAAATAGGTGTTTCCGATAAAGAGGCCAATAAGTGGAGACCAGAGTGTAGTCCCGCCTTCTTACAATACAGCAGAATAAGATTTAAACACTTAAACAATTTATGTGGGGAAATAAATAAAAATATATATGTTGGAATTGTTGAACACTGGAGGTGGAAAGTGTGAGAATTTAGACTTAAAAAATTTAGACTGAAATGAGCGGGGCTTTTTTCTCATTAAAACATATGGGAGGGGCGGAGCTACGCATCAACCTACTGCAACCAGCCAGCAGAGGTGATAGACCTGCAATTGATTATTATTAAGTATTTACATTATTTATTAATAACCAGTGGAGTTTTGAAATAAGCAGCTCAGCTAATTTCCTGTTTGTTCCTCATGAAGGAGCATGCTAAAAATGCTACAGGCTAACTGTTAGTTTTTTTTTTCCTGGGACCATAAAGGAAACAGATATTTAATGCATTTCCCATTTGGTTAAAGAAGCCAAACACAGAGTGAACACAGCCCGGGGGTTTACGATGAGCTCTGCTAGCACGGATATAAATGGGTAATTAAATGCTTTTGTATTCAGAGATGCTAGCCAAGGTGCAGATCCATGCTAACATCTGCTGTTTAATAATCATGGAGGCTGCTAGCGATGAGGCTAATGCCCGATTTTTTTCTGATCAGCTAGCATTTAGGCTAATTTCATGCATGAAATCCAACTCACTCTTCCTGCGGTCCGCTAGCGCACTGACGCTAATAGATAATTACCAGAAAGAGGAGAAGAGGAGAGGTCTCAGATGTGCCATTAGCTTCAGAAGCTCACGCCCATGCATGAGCACAACCTCATCAAGTGTGTGTCAGTGGGCAGAGCAGCCGACTTCAAAATAAAAAAGATGGATAATTCAATTGGCATACATATAGGAATAAATAAAAAAAATCATTATTTTTAAATGCATTTTGAATAAATACTAAAGTCAACCAAACTATGAAGAAAAATATATGGAATTATTTAGCATTGCACATCTTGGCTGGATTTTCTCAGTCAGGTTTATGAGGTAGAATCACCTGGAATTCAGGCTTTCAGTTAACAGCTGTGCTAAACTCGTCAAGAGTTAATTACTGGAATTTCTTGCCTCTCAAAACCATTATAATGATGAAACTCGCACTCATCAGGACCACCCCAGGAAAGAAAGACTAAGAATTTCCTCTCTTGCCCAGGATACATTTATAATGTATAAACTTTAGCCTTTAAATGTTAGATTGAGCTCCATAAGATTGTTTAATGAGTGGTAGATAACAGAAAAAGGCTAACAGAAGCTAACTTTTCTAATTAAATTATATATTAATATTTTTAAAAGCCACCTGAGACCCCTACTATCTTTGCAACTTTTCTCTACGTTTTATTGCGTTAATCTGAATCAATGTAATTTGGTAGGGAGGGATCATAAAGGACAGGGAACCCTAAATCCACAGTAATTTTTGCTTCATGCTTCACCATTAATTGCAGATTAATGTGGATAAATTGCAATGCATTGATGAAACGGAGCAGCGTAAATAGATACTTATTGTTCTTATTTTTATTTATTTATTTATTTATTTATTTATTAATTACCATACCGACTCATTAGGACTCCCCCTATTACTAATAATGCCCTAACACCAGGATATATGATACATGTGAAGTCAGACTCCGCCTCCTTTTGAACTGCTGCTGATGCACTCGGAGGAAAGTGCAGCGACTCGGTTCGGATACATCAGCTCACAGACGCCTTGTGCTGATCAACATCACCCTAGGAGTGATGAAGGGAAAGAGCACCATCTACCCACCCAGAGAGAGCATGGATAACTGTGCTCTCTCAGGACTCTGGCAGCTGAAGGCAAGCTGCATGACCGGGATTCGAACCAGCGATCTTCCGATCATGGTGACAGCACCTCTTTTTGGGTCATTTATTTTGGTCTATTTATCATGAAACCCTACAGTGAAGTTGAATGGGATTTCTGCCAGATGGACAATTCTAGCCAGAAGCTGCTGGTCATGATCATTACCACTATTCCACTGTGCTGTCCACTACGGGTGGTAATGCCCTGTATACCCTATACAAGGAGTGTTAAATGCCATCCTTACAAACTTCCGAAATGCAATGTCCCATCAATCCCCACCAACTATTATTATCAGGCATCGCCCCAACTCGGATGATTCTGATCTGTCAATCATGTCAGTTCTGTGTCTGTTTAGCATGTCTGATTAACTGGGTCATCGTTTCTGTTGTTTCACTCCTGCCTACACACACTCAAACACACACTACTTTACTGCTGCCTCTCTCACACACACACACACACACACTCAGAAACACACAGCACTGTCACATGCAATGCGTCACACACTCCTGGGACTAATTATCAGCCAGGTGTGGCACCCGATATTTACCTGGGCAGGAGATGCTCTAACAAGCAGCTGTTTGAGTTCTTATGTGTAACTGAGAGAATTTCACACACCTGACATAGCGGAGAGACAGAGCGCGCGAGAGAGAGAAAGAGAGAGAGAGAAAGAGAAGGAGAGACAGAGAGAGTGCAAAAAAGAGTGAGATGGCAAAAAGTGCAAAAAGTGAGAGTTTTAGGGGAAGGGGGCAGGAAAAGACGGAAGAAAAGGCTTTGAGAAATTTTTAAAAGTGTGTGTTTGTGTGAGAGTGAATGTGTGTGTGTGTGTGTGTGTGTGTGTTGTTTTGTTCCTCCAGCCTGAAGAAGACGTAGGAGGTTTTGTTCTCTAAGGAGGAGAAACAGGAGCCGAGGACATTTTTACAAAACAGGATACACACACGTACACACAAGTACACACACACACACACACACACACACACAGACACAGACACATATTTATATATAGATGTATGCATACACTGCAATCTTCAAAAAATCTGTGCATCAAGAACGAATCAAGGAATTAACTTAGTATGTAGATTTTATATTTTCCAACATATGAACAATAGCAGACCATAACTCAGCATTGCCAATAAGAGTTGATGGCTGCAGGTCACCTTTAGTGGTAAGTCCTGCTTTTGTCTTGATCCAGAAGCCAATGAATCCATGTGGAGGCCCCATTATGAATGTCAAGATGAATATTTCAGGCAGAAAAGCATAAACTCCGCCCAACATTTATATTTTAGGTTCTTCAATATAGCACATCTTACTTAGATGACAGTTTTGCACATCTTAGCTGGATTTTCTCAGTGAGCTTTATAAGGTAGAGTCCCCTGGAATTCAGGCTTTCAGTTAACAGCTGTGATGGACTTGTTAAGAGTTAATTACTTAATGTGTTTAAAAGCATCAGTTGTAAAGTATTGAGGAGGTAGAATTACAGCTATACAGTGAATAGCTTTATTTGAGTAATGTTCTAATCTATATTATGGCAAGAACTACTCAACTAAGTAAGGAAAAAAATTACTCGAAGGTAATAATGAAGGTCAGTCAATCTATGTTGAAACTGGCTTTCATCAGGACCGCCCCATGAAAGAAAGAGCAAGATTTTCCTTTATTACACAGGATAACTTCATCAGATCACCCACCAAACTGCAACTACCTAAAGCAAAAACTCATTTTTTTTCCAAGCTTGTTTGTAGAGCTGCTAGAGCGTTCTACTGTCACTAATCATCAGCACTTGAAACACAACAGAAACCTGACTGGAAGCTCAATCAGGTCAGCAGCTTTAGCATCAAAATTAGCATTAGCACACCTGTCCCCTCAGAGCGAGTTTCCAGTACCTGCACATCAGACCACAACAAAGAGAGACTGTCAGACAGCGGAGCGTCGCTAATGAACAGACCTGTCATCACCCCCATACTAAAGAACACCCATATCCCTAAATTAGACACGCGTCAACGAGAGCCAACAGCTCAACACACTCTGTCTTCTGTGTTTCTGTGTGTGTATGAGCGCCTGAAGACCAGGATAGAACTTCTATGGCCTAAATAAAAATAATTTCTAAGAAGTTTCATCTCCAGAAGCAGGACAACATATATATGTAAGGATAAGTTTATTGGGAAACATTGTATGGTGCTTCTAGTCTAGAAACAAGACAAAATATAGACGGTTGGGTATTGAGACATACAGGTTCTGTATGGCATCCTGCAGCACTTTTACCCACAGATGATGATGCAGCTGGGCCTGTAGATCCTGCTCCCATAAATTTGTGATAGATCTGGAGACCCAATAGGCAAAGGAAGTGTTGCAATCTGCTGAAAATGCCATTCAGAAACTGTTCTTAGTTGTGGTTACTGATTGTTGTTATGTAATGGACCCTAGATCATCACATCAGCAGTTCATAGGGACAATTTGTACTCTACATCAATGGCAGGATTACTGCTCTCAACAATAGGCCTCCCAAACAGAACCTCGAATTGTCAGTAAAGACGATACAATTCCAGTCCATCCTGTTTTCCCTTAGTCCAATGATGTGCCACTTTAAAAATCTTTCAACTGAGCAATTTGTCTTTAATTGCATCGTAGAGCTAGACATGTCTAGCAGTGAACCATCTCTCACGAGGAGGTGCACTACCTTAAAGAAGCCTCTGGTAGCCTATTTATATGGCAGTAGGGGACGCACTTTGTATGCCCTCTTGTGGCAGGAGCACAGCTGTAACCATTTACATATCTGTATACATATAAATTATAAATGAGACATACATTTCAAATGATAAATTATTGTTATTTGGAGGGCAGACGGGCAGAAGAAGGAGTATAGGTTTGATCTGAGTGATGAAGGGCGTGATTCGTAGAAGTGTGAGGACACTGTATTCCCTACAGAAAATCACCAGAGAGAGAGAAAGTGAGGGTGAAAAAGAGAGAAAGTGAGAGAGAGAGGTTATTTTAAGACTATGCTCTAAAAGCAGCACTCACCTGGCTGTGTACCTGCCCCCTCACTCTAACAGGATTTAAATAAAACTCCACCTGTAAATGAGTGGCCTACCTTTACTCTCTCTCTTGCTCTTTTTCTCTCGCACACACACACATGCACACACATACACTCACTCGTTTAGAACTGTAATTAAGAGTGATGATTGGGTAATGAAGCACACAGAACCTCTTTAACACACATTAGCAACTTAGCTACTCACTACAGTCAGTGCACACACAGGTCTGATTACATACTGTACAATACTGTCAGATTGCATGCAAAAAATTTAACACTGGGTTTTTACGCCACAAGAGGGCGTAATAGTTATTCCCCTGCTGCCTTATAAAAAGCAAAAGCTCTCAGTGGATACTTTGGGTAGTGTATCTCCAGGTGAGAGATTGTCGATTGCTAGATATGCGTCTACAATGCACTATTAGACCTTTTGCCCATTTGACCCATTTCAAGCCTTTTACATGGACTGAAGAGTTCACACTGTAAACTGCAGGTGTGATGATCTTTGATAGCATCACATACGATAGTCAGTCACCACTAGTAATATTTGCAGGACATCCTACAGCCATATATTTTGTCTCATATAGCAGGGCTTCCAAGATTCCAACATTTTTTTCAGCAGGATAATGCTCACTTATACACAGCTAGGTCCAGGTTTCCCAGGAATTCTCCTTTAGATTGCAGCACTTCCTTGGCCTACCCAGTCTCCAGATTTATCATCAATCAAGCATTTATTGAAGCAGCTGGGATGTCAGCTTCAGATTCAACCTATGAGTGTAGAGCTACAGGATCTACAGGCCCAGCTGTAGCAACATCTGAGGGAAAATGTGCTGCAGGATGCCATACAGAACCTTGAGATCTCCTAGTTTTCAGCAGGACTATGCTTGCCCACATACAGCAAAGATTTCCCAAGAAAATACTGTATGTAGCATATGTAAGATGTACATGTGTTTATCTCTCTCTTTTTTTGCTAACAAACACATACACACACAAATAAACACACACTCTCTCTCGCAGTCTGTTCTGTACAGTTTGGGACCCCCGGGCTGATCTCTAATGCATTAAATGAACAGTTAGGAGGCCACTGGGCTCTTTATGCAATCAGAGGATTCTCTAATTTTAACAGTGTCTTGCTTTTACACACCAACACACACCAACACACACTTACACACACACACACACACTGTGAGGCTCTGGTCCAGATCTCCTTCAGAGGGAACATGTTGCCTAACAGAGTTAGACGGATCAGCAGCAGACGCTTTAGGAACATGACTCATCACCGCTAACAGCACGGTACAGTCGCTATGTGTGTGTGTGCGTGTGTGTGTCGGGGAATTTGCAGGACAGTGTTTTCAGTCTAGGGCAGTGAAGCTCTAGTTGGCTGCAGAGTTCAGTGGGTTAAACTCACTGTCCATCAACTTTTGGCACAAAATTAACTTCATCCACCTTTTAAAAATAACATTCAAGTGGCTAGTTAAATAATACTCAGCCTCTCTATCTATATTGTGGCCCCTTGATGGCCCCTTTCTCAGAAAAATCCTAGATCCTCTTCTGGTGTCTCCAGAAAACCCATTTAATATTAAACAACATGCTTATTTCCAGGGCTATATCACACCAAGGGTGATATTGCACTAGTCATACTACTACTGTATAGCTCCATGCTAACGCTACACCTTTTACTATAATTCCACTGCCCTCGTTTTCACACCTACAGTTCTACAGCTTATTCTACGTTCCTGTTGTTAAGCTACACTCATTTCCATGGTCCTGTGGGGGAACTGAGCTGAGAAATGAGTTAAAATGTGAAATTGTTGAGGAGCAGAAGAAGACAGGAGTTGTGAGGAGGAGATAATCCAGTCTGTCAGCGTGAACTACACATTCTATAGCTTCAGGAACATCACAGGATTCTAGATACATGCGTTAGATAAGGAGTGTGACGGGTGCTATTCACTGTAAAGCCACGTTAACGTACAGTAGAGTTAAAGCTGTGTGTGTTGCGAGTGTGTGTGTGATAGAAGGTCAGTGTGAGATTTAGCTCATTTGAGAGCAGCCATGAATGAAGAGCGGAACGTTAGCATTGCGTTAGCGTGAGCTTAGCGGCGTTTAGCTTCTGTCATAACAGAAAGAGTTTGGGGGAATTATGGGAGCGTGGCGATGCGCTTCAGAAGATTTCAGCTACAACGCTCCGAGCTTTCTGTGTGTGTGTGTGTGTGTTCTTCAGGGTTTTGGTTTCTTTGCCTGTGGAGATGATGCTCTGGGATTGAATAATACACCTGGGGATATAATACACATTGTTAACATGCAGCTATATAGACACACACACTTACACCACACACACACACACACACACACACTGATCTTATTACAAAAGTCTATTCATATGAAAAACTGTATGTTTAGGCCATAACTGTGTGTGTGTTTGTTTTTGTGCATTCACAGATGAAACTACTAAAAAACTGTAGATTTTTTTGGTTTCTAAAAGATTACTTTAAACATGTAATAAAATGTTATAACAAATATGTAATTTTAAATCAACTGATGTTTACTGGGTGACAAAATAATAGAAACATATTGAACAAATGGTCCAAAACACATTAAACCCTGCATTTTAAGGTTATCTATTGTTTACTTCTAATAAAAGGAATGTATGGTATATGGTGTCCTGTGATTTTTGGCATATCCCTTCTATGGTGCACACATTTACAACACTGTGGATGGAGGAATGTTAAATACCCGCACTTAAAAAGTTCAGAACACCCTATCTATCTGCACCTGCTATTATTATCAAGCCTCGCTCCATGTCCAGTAATTCACATTGCCTTGCCATGAACACGTGGGCCAGTGTTCATTCAACTGCATTCACGAGATATAACCATACAACTTATACAGTGTGGGTGTTTTTAAGCCATCCCCTAAGGTAACACATTGTTATCATTTTACATTTTACTAAATGCTGTCTTAAGACTTTTGGCATGTAGCGTATATTTGCATTTTAGTATACAGTATATTATAATAATATAGTATATCACAGTATAATATAGTAGAATATAATAGGGCAGAGTATAGCACAGTATAGTATAGTATAATATCATATAGTATAGTTTAATATAGTATAACATACTGTAGTATAACATAATATGGTATCATAGAGTCAAGTAGAGTATAGTATAATATAGCATGGTATAAAATAGCATATTGAATTATGGCATAGTATATGTTGATAGAGTATAGTCGAGTTGAGTATAGCAAAATATAGTACAGTGGTGTATAGTACAGTACACTATGGTATAGTACAGTTGCGTATAGTACAGTATAGTCAAGTATAATGTAGTAAAGTGGAACATAGTAATCTATTGTACAGTATTGTGTAAAGTAGTGCAGTGTAGTATTGTATAGTAATGTATTGCATAGTATAGTGTAGTGTAGCAATGTAATAAATGTATTATAGTATAGTATAGTATAGTATAGTATAGTATAGTATAGTACAGTACAGTATACTATAGTATATGGATAAGCTGAATACAACTAAGTAAATTATTGAACAGCAGCACACTGTACTGTAATTTTACTGGATTTATTTTATTATATTATTTATTTATTTGTATTTTTATTGCATTTCTTTTGCTCCTTTTCCTTCTTAAACAGTTTTATGGCTTTTTGATAAATTCTACTCACCGTAACTGCATCAGAAATGTCAGAAAGTTGAATATGTTGGTATGTCTTGTTGCTATATTACCTAAACTCAGCTATAAACCTGTCCAAACACTGATACCCAACAGAAATCATCCAGACATACGCAATTTAAACCCCCCACACACACCATATATATATATATATATATATAAATATATATATATATATATATATATATATATATATATATATATATATATCAGTAATATCAGCTCGAGTGCATCCTCTCAGTCTGAAATACTGAACCAGACAGATGAGGGTTGAGGGTCTGAGTTTGAGTGGGAGGAACCATCTGTATCCATTTTTGATCAATCTGCCCGTTTCCAACAGCAGATTCCTCCGAAATCACCACTATCTACTATATTATACAGAGAGAATAAGAGAGAGAGAGAGAGAGAGAGAGAGAGAGAGAGAGAGAGAGAGATGCTACCCCTAATGTCCAAATATTACAGAACTATTAAATTAGTAAATACTATTAACATACAATTAATAGAATCTTTACAAATTGTATTTATTTAAAAAGTTTGGACGCACCTTAAATTAATTTAACATTCATTTTTAAATGTTCTGCACTGTTGATTAATAATACTAAACCCATCCAAACTGTGAAGAATGTCTTCTTAATAAAGTGTTTGAGAGCATCAGTTAAAGTAAAGTAGTGAAGAGGTAGAGTTACAGGTAAATTCAGTGAAAAGTGAATATTTGAGTAATGTTCTAAGCTACGTACAGAATAAAAATGAAGGTCAAGAAGTATTGAAAGTATTTTCAGAGAAAAGCCAATGCAAAGACCTTAAAAAACATTATAATGATGAAACTGGCACTCATCAGGACCGCCCCAAAAAAGAAAGAGCAAGAGTTAACAGCTCCCCAAATAAGAGCACCTAAATTCTTATTTTTTCGTTTTTTTTTTTACATTTTTAAGTTACTACATGATTCCTGATTTGACTGTGTTTGTATATTGTCTGTAATTATTAAGCATTTAATATAAATTAGTCAACATCTACTGTAAACTATACTAATCAGCGTGTGCTATAGTACTCACTGTGAATTAGCCACTATTTACTACAAATAATTAGCACACCAATCATTTAGCATCTCTTATGAATTATTCAGTATTTAAAATTTATTATTTTATTGATTTTGCATTTGCTATGAATTATGCAGTATCCATAATTAACTAATTGATTATTTACTAATTACTATTTACTATCCAACACCTTTTTACGAATAATTAGATTTTTAAAACTAATGATTTGCTAAATACTATTCCTTATTAAGTATCTACTCTGAATGATTCAGTATCTACTATGTCCTCAATTACTTAATTAGTATTTACAATTACTGTAAATATTTAGTAACTAGTACAATATCTATTATGATTTGTTTAGTCTGTACTACATATTTTTAGTAGCTAAAATTAGTTATTTAGTAAACTCTATGAACTATTTATTATCTATTAATTAGAATTAATCAGTATTTACTATTTATAATTGTATTAAAAATATCCAGTATGATTTTTTCTGGATCTATTTTAATATTTTATTGGAACACTTTTATCTGAAACAACAATAAATCATTTGGAAAATACCTTGGAGTGTATAAGCGCTGCTCTCTCACATTGTGTGTGTGTGTGTGTGTGTGTGTGTGTGTGTGTGTGTGTGGCAGTGCAGTGTATCACTTTCCATCGCTTATAAATAATGGGTTTAGATAACCACGAGCTACACCCTGTATTATAAATACAAAGCATCTCACACACACACACACACACACACACACACACATACACACTCTCTCAGGCAGTGTTTAGATGGAGATAAAGTGTGTAAATGGCCTGGCTGTCAGTAAACATGCTTTATTGACCGCGTCCCATTAACCTCATTCACTCTGAGTGAACGGCTAACACAGCCTGCAGCACACACACACACACACACACACACACACACACACACACATCAAATACAATGCACATTTAAAACACTGTGTGTGTAGAGAGACAGTAGCATATCCAGCGCTGCAATCTGTCAGCAAGGAAAAACAGAATATACTATAAAGAAAGAAAGAAAGAAAGATGGAAAAAGAAATAAAACACTCAAAAAAAGAAAATAGAAAAAAGGAAAAAAGAAAGAAAGAAGAACGTGAAGCGAAATACAAATAAAAAATAGACAACCTACTTTTTTCTCAGCTCCTCTTCGCCTCTCATTCCTTCTTTTATTTGTCTCCCCTCTCCTTCTGCCTTTCTATTTTTCTCCTTCTTTCATCTATGTTACATTCTTCTCCTTTGTCTTTGTTTCTTCTCTTCATATTTTCTTATTTCATCTCCCCTTCTCTTATCATTTCCTTTTCCATGTCCCTCTCCCCCTCTTCCTCTCTTCTCCTTTATCCTCCTCACTTCTTCCTTCTTTTTTTCTCTTCTCCTCACTCCTCCTCTCTTCTCATTTATACGCCTCACTTCGCTTTTATCCTCCTTACTTCTCATTTACTCTCCTCACTTCTCTTTTATTCTCTCACATCTTCTCACCTTGTTCACTTCTCTTTTATCCTCCTCACTTCTCCTTTCTTCTCCTCTCTCCTCCTCTCTTCTCTTTTATCCCCCTTACTTCTCATTTATCCTCCACACTTCTCCATTATCCTCCTCACTTCTTTCTTCTCCTCTCTTCTCCTCGCTCCTCCTCTCTTCTCATTTATACTCCTCTCTTCTCTTTTATCCTCCTTACTTCTAATTTATTCTCCTCACTTCTCCTTTATGCTCTCACATCTTCTTACCCTGTTCACTTCTCCTTTTCCTCCTCACTTCTCCTTTCTTCTCCTCTCTTCTCCTCTCTCCTCCTCTCTTCTCATTTATACTCTTCACTTCTCTTTTATCCTCCTCACTTCTCCTTTTTCTCTCCTCCTTACTTTTCCTTTTTTTCTCACTTCTCCTTTCTTCTACTCACTTTCCTTTTCTTCTTCTCATTTCTCATCACTTCTTCTTTATCCTCTTTACTTCTCTTTCTCCTCCTAATATCTCCATTTCCTTGTCACTTGCTTCTTTTCTCACCTTTTCTCATCTCTTTCTCTCTCGCTTCTCCTTTCTCTCTTCCTCTTTCTCACCTCCTCATCTCTTCTTTTCTCTTTTTATTCTCATGTCTTCTTCACTTCTCCTCTCTCTTTTTGTCTCAACCTCTCTTTTGCTCTCAACTACTTACTTCTTTCTCTTTCTGTATATCCCTTCTTTCTCCCCCCACTCATTCTCTCTTCTTCTTTCTACTCATATATTTTCCTCCTTTTTTGTCTTCTCACTTTTTTCTTTCCTCATTTCTTTTGTTCTTTTTTATATCCTCTCGCATTTCGTCTGTACTTTTTTTCTCCCTCCTCCTCTCACCTCTCATCTTATCCTCTAATCTTCTCTTTTCCTCGTGTCCTTCTCCATGCTGCTCTGTGTCTCAGTGTGTGTGTGTGTGTGTGTGTGTGTGTGTGTGTGTGTGTGTGTATTAGTGTGTGTTTAGGCTTTTGTCTGAGTGTCACTGGCAGGAAAATCAATACACCTTCACACCACCACCTCTACCTGCTGCGTAAGAGAGAGAGAGAGAGCGAGTGTGTGTGTGTGTGTGTGTGTGTGTGTGTGTGTGTATGTGTGTGTGTACAGGTGAGTGATTGCAGGTTGAGCTGAAGGTCAGCTATAGAAAGTCTTAGAGAGGACATGAGCAGTGACACTGTTACAGAGTGGACAATACTGTAACCGCACACACACACACAAACACACACACACACACACTTTTTCTCTCTCACACACTCTCACAAACACACATTTACACACACAGTGACTGTTTATAATACTCAGTTTTAAAAGCCTTTTACAGGAAAATGTTAAAACACACTTTCCTCAGGGAAAAAAAAAACTCCCAGCAACCTTCAGACATGAGCAGCAACTGCAGCCGGTTAGGGTTATTTGACATTGCTGTGATGTTGCTAAGGGGTTGCCAGGGTGCTCCGGGTGATTGTTTGCCAGATGTTGTGGGATCCCAGGTGGCTGCTCTGGTGTTGTTAAGTTAAAGGACATTAACAGTGCGGAGAGGTGCTGGTGAGGTGATATGATATGCAGGCAGTTGCCATGATGCTGCTTAATAGTTGCTAGGGGGATGCTAGGGGGTTGCTATGTTGTTGTGGTTGCTAGGCAGTTGCTATGGGTTTCTTAGGTGGCTGCTTTGGTGTTGTTAAGTAAATCCCCGCTAACAGAGAATGTTTTGTAAAAAAGAAATCATCACAATGTTATTAGAATGCTTCAAATTCACAAACGTTCCCAGCTAGACGAATACTAACTTGTGGAAATGTTAAAAGTAGATCAAGACTGACAGAAGTGACGTTAATGTTTAAAAACATTAAATAAAAATGACATCCAGAAAACTTGACGGATTAAACATTCTAACAATGTTAACTGTAACATTCCAAAACTTTTCGAATGTGTTTTAATAAAAAAAAAAGGATTTTAAGATTTTAAGGTGAATTTCCAGAAAAAACAGTGCAGGGTGTTGCTACGTGGTTGATAGGTAGTTGCTGTGCTATACCAGATGGTTGCTCAGGTGTTGCCAAGTGAATGCTGTGGTACCATGGTTTCAATTTATCCCCTCACTTCTCCTCTCACCTCTTCTCACTTCTCTTTTTCCTCCTCATTTCTCCTTTATCTTCCTCACTTTTCCATTCTCTTCATCACTTCTCTCTTATTTTCTCATCTCTTTCTCTCCTCCTTACGTATCCTTTTTCTCCTCACTTCTCCTTTCTTCTTTTCCTACCTCTTCTCACATCTTTTTATTTCTTCTAATCACTTCTCCTTCCTCCTTCTCACTTCTTCTCTCTCCTTCTCTCACCCCTTCTTACTTCTTTCTTTTCTCATTTCTTCTTTCTCCTCCTTACTTTTTTTCAGAACATGTTTTTATAAAAAGTCAATTATTAGGTATAGGTATATTTCTAGAAAACTGTGCTAAGTATTGCTATGTGGTTGATAGGTAGTTGGTGTGCTATCCTAGATGGTTGCTCAGGTGTTGCCAAGCGGACGCTGTGGTACCCAGTTTGGAAATGTGGTTTTACTAGTATATTCGTACCATTGCTTTATTTGAAAGGTGGCATTTAAAATCTTTTAAAAAGCTGTGGGACGATTTCTGCATCAAAACCGGATGAAAAATCCTTGAGTCTACCAGCAGGGGGCGCTTCTATGTGAGCGCAAGGTTTTAAATCAGAATAAACAAACTCTCTCTCTTTCTCTCTCTTTTTACTTTCCTCATCTCTTCATCTACTCTCTCTCTCTATCCCTCCTGACAGCTCGGCCCTCGCTGCCGCTGCCGCCGCTGCATCAGGAGAAGCACTAAAGCAGAGGAAGCAATTTTCCCGCCGCCGTATAAAAACCGCACCGGACATGCGGCGGGCAATTACGGCCGACGCTGACAGCTTTAGGGTGACGGGCCCATCGTAAATTTCCCGCTCCGCACATCACTGGGGACTTTCCACACACTACGGATCTCAGGATATACCGCCATAAATCCCGGGAAACCCCGCGACCTCTCCCCTTCAGCTCTCCCTGAGGTTTAGGGGGGAGTTTTGGGAGAATCCTCGGTTCCTCGGTTCCTCTGCTCCTCCTAGAGGAACGAGGGCTAATTTGAGCTGAAAGAGCACAGCAGGGCTGATGGAACGACTCTATGGGGAACGAGGGAGTGACAGAGTGGAATGCGGTAAGGAAATAAGAAGCCATACTTAAAAATTAAGGAGAACAAGGGGTTCTCTGGAACAGATCAGTAGGAGAACCACTCTTACGCCTCATCCACATCCTCAGTATTCAACTAGCAAGAAAACCCAAGCCCCTAGCAACTATCAATGGCATACCACTGCCATAGCACCTTCTGAGTGACCATGTGAGACACCACAACACCCCCATGGGATACCACAGCAACCACCTGGAAGAATGATAGTTCTAAAGAGCAAGGCCATTAGAAGCTACATTTCGAGATTTCCCACCCAACACTTCCCACCCGACTTTCCACATTGGGTACAACTGCAATGATTTGGGAACACCTTGCCAACCCCCTAAGCCACCATAGCAGGGAGAACCACTCTTACGCCTCATCCACATTCTCAGAACTCAACTAGCAAGAAAACCCAACTGGCAATTATCAGTGGTGTACCAATGCCATAGTAACATCTAAGCAAAGACCTGAGTGACTACATGAGACACCACAACACCTACCTGGGATACCACAGCAACCATCTGGAAGAATGAAGGTTCTTTGGAGCAAGGCCATTAGAGAGATACACTTTGAGATTTCCCACCCAGCACCCAACTATTAACATTGAGTACCATTGAAAGCACTTGATAACACCTAAATAACCACCTGAGACATCACAGCATCCACTTGGAATAACACAACACCTGCTGGGATAATGTCAAGTCTGAGGAAAGACTTTGTAGGGGGAGCAAGGGAGTGAAAAAAGAACTCAAGAACATCCTTGGATTTTTGTTGTTTTTCCATCCAACACCTGACTATCAACATTAGGTACACCTGGAATTATTTGGGAACACCTTGGCAACACCTGAAACCACAATAGCAACCAGCTGATACACCACAAAAAACACCTGGGATACCACAGCAACCACCTGGAAGAATGAAGGTTCTCTGGAGTAAGTTCATTAGAGAGAGTTACATTTCGGAAAGTTCTTGAGTCTTGGTGCTTTTTTCTCTTTTCTCTAATCTCTGGATTTTTGTTGAATTTCCCAACCAACACCAACCAATCCAGCACCACTCCAACCACTTGGCAACACCTGAGCTACCAGTGAAACACCACAGTGACCAGCTATACCACAGCAACTGCTTGAAAACCTCACCACCTTTCTCGCCTCAGTTACTCAACTCTTTTTGCTTGGACAATTCTAGCCAGAAGCCGGCAGTCACGATCAATACCACCCACTACAATGTACACTTTGGGTGGTAATATTTATCTGGTAACATACTAAATTTCGCCCAAATGTGCTCATATTAAACACTAACAAACATGGAATTACAGGAATGTGGGCGTTCAGAAATATATAACAAGACTAAAGGTGGACTGACCTCTCATTGGCCAAACTGGACTTCCTCTGGCAGAACATGGAGAGGGAGGAGGAGCCTGGAGCCACTTCCTGTTTGATTTCCCACAGTGCGGGGGTGCTGGGCTTCACCGTCACGAAGTTAATGCCTTCACCGAACTGCGCTCTGAAAAATGAAAAAACACACAAAGATCAATAAACCCTGAAATATAAACAGTTCACCACTGCACCACTTAACCACCAGGGGCGCCATTCTGCTTTTCCCATAGATATGTTGAAGCTAACATCTATGCTTTAAATGAAATGCTACATATTATTTACCTTAAAACCAGCATTTTTTTATAATGTAAGAATAACATTTGCTGGATTTTATTGATTTAAGGTTAAAATTCTATGCAGTTTATTTTAAGGTTTATCTTTTTAATAAACGTTAAAGCTACAGTTAAGGGTTAGTTTGAGCTTAAATTCTAAACATAATTTTATATACATAACTTTTTATTTTATGGCTATAATTTATCAATAAAGGCTGGTATTAATAAATCCAAATTCATTATTTTAGCATAAAATGTCATTTGTGAAATATCATTATCTACAGAAAATGTAAAGATATATGTAAATATAGCATTTTTATTTAGTTTCTTTTATTGTTGAGTTTTATTTTTTGTATCTGAATTTGATTTAAAATGTTGGTAAAATATCCATAAAGCTGCTCTACAATTTGTGGCTGTTACAATTTTAAAACGATAAAATATTGACTGTTTTCTGTCTTTTCAAATTATATTTTCTAAATGTTAAATTAGGATTGGTTCTGATTGGTTCTGCTGCTCAACTGTAAGATAAATGATCCTGTTTAACCATTGCTCATTTTTAAATAGCCTGACGGTGTTTCCTGACTTAAAACTATTCATTACACCAATTAACCCCGACACAAAGGTGTAATACTCAAATATATATTACAAAAAAAAAATACTGTACAATATATAATTTAACCATTGAAATTAATCAATTAGATCTGCAATATAACAGGACTAAAATAAAGTTTAGTTGGATGCTACTCTTTGATATGTACTGATGTGCTGTTATAATAATGTTATATTCTAAAACGACTAAAAGGATCAGTTTGCGTGAGTGTTTATGGGAAGGGTTTATCATTTTGACAGGCGCATCTGGAGTGTGTCATACATATGTTCTGCACTGTTAAAGCTTATACGCATATATGTACACATATGTGTGTATTTGTGTGTGTGTGTGTGTGTGTGTGTGTGTGTGCTTTATGTGTGTGTGTGTAAGTGTTTACTGATGCCCCTCCCCCTCCCCCCCAGTCTCCCCAAACACTGCCATCTTCATTTATCACACTGACGCCACACTGCAGCTTTATTAAAGCGCAACTTCGCTACACACACACACACACAAACACACACACACACTGACCTTGGTGTGCAAACACTCACAAACACACACACACACACTTCCAAAGTAACAGCTCAGTTTTTCTTCTTTTCCTCTATTCTCATCATTATTCTCACGCTCTCTCTCTCTCACTTTCTCTCTCGCTCATTTGTAAGAGAGTGATGGAGTCGAGGCCAGGTACCTCCTCAAAGACAATCCTCAAGACAATACACACACACACACACACACACACACACGTCTTCAAAAGATGAGTAAAACAAATTATCCCCCGAAATTTCTGCTTTATAATTTATAGCCGCTGTTAAATGAGACAGATTTGCTGTCGTGTGTCTGAGGGCAGTTTCAGTTTATGAACCTATTAAATATAAATAACATATAACATATAATAATCTATCTGTACTAAAGATTTAGAGAAGATAAATCACACTATCACAGTCTTTACAGACAGATTATCTACAGGCGCAACGTATACACACTCGTATATAGGAAGTGTTGCAATCTGGAGGTGACATTGCTAGGAAGCCCTTGCTGCAGTGTGTGGGCGAGCATTGTCCTGCTGAAAAAATGCTAATGTTTAAAGTGCTGCCACCTATGCCACAGCTATGCCCACTGTATCCTTACTAGGTTGAACTGAAGTTTTGATGCAATGACTTTTAAAAGCAATAGACAAAACCTGAGTAACCACCTGAGACACCAAAGTAGCCACCTGGGATAACACAGCAACCACCTGGCGACTACCTAGCAACCCAACAACCCAAAAATCTTTCTCCATTTTTAGCACTCCTTAAGGTTTGAGATGGAAGAGAATGATAGTTCAACCAGGGAGACTCTAGAAGCAAGCATGCAACAATAACAGCTTATATTTCAATAATGTTAACAATGTATTAGATAATTTACAGTATTGTGCAAATGTTTTAGGCACCTGTGGGACTTTTAAGTAAAGAAAATGCTTCTTATTTGTGGAGTAAGTATTTATTACTTCAGTTAAACACTAGCATTACAATAAACACAAACATCAAATTTACAAAAAGCAAAAAAATTCCTTAAAACAACATCTCCTAATCTCTCCTCCTCATCTGAGTTTAATAGAGTTATTTCTAGTTCTCATCATATCAACAACTGGTTTGGTAAATCAACTCGGATTTACTGATGGTAAATCAGGTGAGCTGCTGATGGAACTCAACATAAACACATGCTAGCTGAGGGCATCCAAGAGAAATGTGGAACTAAGCTTTGTTCTACAGCTTGGCTCAAGATACAACCTACTTACCCTTAAAATGAGGAATTCTTGTTACTTTTTAACAGTATTTATGTTTATTTGCATCTTTTTAAAACATATGTGATGCTTTTTTCAGGCAAAAATACTGATTTCACGCTAAGATAAATGTATTAGTGTAACTAATTTGCTTAGGTGACTAAAACTTTTGTACAGAACTGTATGTAAAGTTAGTCTTTGGCATGGGCCCCGTCATCAGTACAGGTATGCAGCATCAGGACCTTTGCAGATCCTGCCATATGTAGGAGGCAGGGGCAGAGCCAACCCCAGGGCAGCCAGGGGGACCGAACTGGAGGCGGTGGGGATGAAGAAGGGTAAAATGAAGGAGGGGAGGTCTTATAAACACAGGTAAATGCTGGTGATTGGTTGAGATACTAGTGACGAGCACAGGAGTCTCCTGCTAGAACTAGCGCAGAAGCTTATAGTTCTGAGGAACAACTCTATGGGAGTGAATGAGTAACAAAGAGGGGTATGGTAAGAAAATAAGGAGAAGTTATTAAAAATGAAGGAGAACAATGATTCTCCAGAGCAAGGCATTACAAAAAACACCTTTAGTTAGACCTCATATCCATCCTCAATACTCAAGAACATCTATGGATTTTTGTAGAGAGGCATTTGTGCCATGAGAGGCAGCAACACACATGGCTGCAGGATGTCCTGCACATATATCTGAGATTTTAGTGTTCCTCAAATCAATACTAGAGGTGATCGACTGTCATATGCAATGGCTCCACAGAACATCACACCTGCAGTTTACAGTGTGAACTTCTCAGTCCAGATTAGAATGAAGTGCTCAGCATAAAGCTTTCATACTCAAACCTGACCTTCATCAGATCCCAAACAAAACCTGGATTCATCACTAAAGATGAAACGTTTTCAGTTTTTAGCAATCCAGGTTTCTCATTCAGGACACCTGTACTCATTTACATATCAGCCTGTGTCACATGACTGCATGCCTCTGTCAATCACACACTGACAGTGTTTTACATAAGCTGTGCAGTGAAGCAACATGAAGAGACAGTGGTATTTCAACACTTTTACACACACACAAACACACACACTTACATAGAGTGCACATAGAGGCACGTGAGCGCACACTCGCGCACTGTACACACCTGTATACACTCATATGCAAATGTTCACACGTGTATGCAAATACACACACGCACACGCACAAACACACTCTCAGCTGGCAGCTCTTATCAGATTTATGGCTCTAAACTCTAGCATCTGTGTGTGTGTATGTGTGTGTGTATGTGTGTGTGTGTGTGTTTGCGCACATTAAACACACAGGTGATGGAAATGGGTTACAATAAAGAACATGACCTTTAAACAAGAGAGAGAGAGAGATAGATGGTAGAAACAGGGGGAGAGAGAGAGTAGCAAAGAGAGAGAAAGGGAGGGAGAAAGTGAGAGAAAGAGAGTGGTAATGAGAGAGAAAGGGAGAGAGAAAGAGAGAGAGAGATAGAAAGGGAGAGATAAAGAAAGATAAAGTAATACACTATAACTACACTATATAGACGAACGTTTTGGGAAATGTATCCTGCTTTTGTTGGAGTAACTGTCTCTACTGACCAGAGAAGACTTTCAACTAGACTGAAGACTTGATTTTGTGGGGGTGTAATCATTTTGGACAGTGCAGGATCACCTTTGGTCTTTATTACAGGAACTTTGACAGCCCAACGTTACGTTAATAAGGTCCTGTAAGCAGTGCACTGTTCCTACAGGACAATTCTCATCCACATACTGCTGCTGCCAGCATCTCAAGAGCTTTGAGGCCTTAAAGACACTAGAAGATTCTAAGACTGTATGTCGAGCTGCATCTCCAGACCTATCCTTAATTATAAAAAATGTGCAAGATGCAAAGGACTCCATTAGGAACCTCTACAGCTGTTACACACTACTTGTGTATGTGTAGCTCAATAAATATAACCCATAATCACAATTATTCCTGGTAATTTTTATCTTTCTACTTGATGATGAGTGTATTTTAATGTACTGTATCGTCACTTGGCTTTATCTACAACTCAGGAATGTTCTGATGTTGTGTCCTGAGGAAAAACACACACACACACACACACACATACACAAACACACAGATACACACACGTGTTATACAATAGCAGTAAACTTATATAAGTTCAGGGAGCAGCTGTGCGGGTTCAAGCTAAAATGAGGCCATTTCACCCAGATGTTCCAACAGAAGCTTTATTTAAATCATGTCCAGTCTATTTATAAAGTGTAATTCAGAATGTTTCACATTCTCATATGGTCAAAAGTATTGGGACACATGCTTATTCCTTCGTTTCTCTGAAATCGAGGGTATTAAAATTGGTTGATCCTGCTTTTGTTGGAGGAACTTTTTGTATCTGCTGTCCAGGAAACACTTTCTACTAGACACATTTGGATCAATATTGTGAGGATTCGAATGATTTCTGCAACAAGAGTATCCATAACTCCCCAACTCAACCCATTAAGAAGTATCTGACAAAGCAACATCATTCCAGAGAACACAGTTAAACTGTTCCACGGCTCAGAAAAAAAGTAAGAGACCACTCATTCACAGTTTCTGAATCAGTTTCTCTGATTTTGCTATTTATAGGTTTATGTTTGAGTAAAATGAACATTGCTGTTTTATTCTATAAACTACAGACCAAATTTTCGCCCAAATTCCCAAAGATGCAGAGCTTTCAGACCTCATATAATGCAAAGAAAAAAACAAGTTCATATTCATAAAGTTTTAAGAGTTCAGAAATTAATATTTAGTGGAATAATCCTGTTTTTTAATCAGTTTTTTTTTCCATGCATCTTGGCATCATGTTCTCCTCCACCAGTCTTACACACTGCTTTTGGATAACTTTATGCTGTTTTACTCCTGGTGCAAAAAATTCAAGCAGTTCAGTTTGGTGGTTTGATGGCTTGTGATCATCCATCTTCCTCTTGGTTATATTCCAGAGGTTTTCAATTTGGTAAAATCAAAGAAACCCATCATTTTTAAGTGGTCTCTTTTTTTTCTAGAGCTATATAAACACACACACACACACACACACACACACACATCTGGATGCCACTGTAACTAATGACCCAGCGGTACGCTCTCTCTGACCGCCACTCACAGACGCTGGACGCTGATATTTGGACTTTTGGGACACACTTCACATGATGGCGAGCTCTGGAGTGATGAAGAGCAGCCAAAGAGAGGGAAAGGTCAGATATTAGCATGTGTGTGTATGTGTGTGTGTGTGTGTGTGTGTGTGTGGTCATAGCTTGTGGCATTCAGGTCTGCAGGCCAATCCAATTGGCATTTAATTAACCTGGGACCAGCATGAGAGAGTTTACACTCCAAATCAATCCGGCATCTTCACACACACACACAAACACACACACAGACACACACACACAGTGGATTAGTAATGTTTGTCCACAAATCTGTTGTATTTGTTTAGACTGTGAGGTTCCCGGTTTTTGGTGTAAAGGGCGACGCAACCTTCCACCAAACTAAACAAATCTGACTGTGTGTGTGTGTGTGTGTGTGTCAGTGTGTGTTTGTATTTGTGTGTATCAGTGTGTAAACATCCCAGTTTGCTTTAGTGTTTACACAGCGCAAACACTGCGTGAACAAACAGCAAAACATGGCCAAGCAAATAAGCACACACACACATGCACACACACACACACACACATACACACACACACACACTATAACACTCTTCTCACAGACCATTTAAGTCCATCCTCGCTGTAGCCCCACTGTCTCAGTGTATATCACAATATCTACATTTTTCGGAGTTTATAATACATACAGTATTTATCATCAAAAATTTTTGAGATAAAAAGTTAGCAGGAAAAATAATTATAATTATTATAAATTAAGCCTGATATGGATAATATTTATTGAGTTACACATAAAGAAAAAGTGTGTAACGCATGTTTAACGCATGTGTAATGAATGTGTAATGACAAAACATGACATACGTCTCAGCATGCACATAGAGAGTTGTAGAGGTTCCTAATGATCCTCCTGTAATAATCCATCCCATAATTACCTTTGGTCTTCATTACAGGTGCTTTGCCAGTTTAATTATACCTCTAAAATTGGCCCTACCTTTTCTGAACATACACTCTGGTGCACTATTTCAATAGGACAATGCTCATCCACATGCTGCACAAATATATTGGATTATACGCACTACTTCAATATCATTGCAATCCCACACTTTCTTATAGTTTTCTATGCAATCATATATATTTTTTATTAATAGTGTACATTTGCACTAATAAGAAAGTGTAGCTCCACCTCCTCAGTGTATAATATCACTGTATAACATACCTGTATATTTAGAGTGCTGTTAGAAACTGTAGCTACAGCAGTTTCTGTGTAATAGGATTATAATTCTGTATGTAGTCGTGTAGGTCCGGCAGCACTGATGCAAATCGGATAAAAAAAATCTAATGCCGTATTTATAGTATTGATCCAGGGTCTGATCGATCGGCGCTCGACTGCATTTAGCCAAACAAGCCTAAGCCTAATTATTCTCCTGCTGGCTTGGCTGGACATCACTGGACCTTGGTGCCAAAACACGAGTGACCCCTGTGAGCTCGGACTTATACAGCAAACAACACCACCAGAAGTGTTCGGACAGCTGTTCTAATGAGCGACCGCTGCGATAGGACGTTCTGGAGCTGTATCATGATGATCACATGGTCTAAGGTCACCATGCCCAATGCTGAGGCTCCTACTGAGCAACTTCAACTGTAGAGGGAGCCCATGAGCAAAATGTATAGTACTGTACACATTTTCATCTAATGTGTTCTCAATTTACAAGGTCAATTACCCAATCCACTCATTAGGACTCCCCCTATCACTAGTGGTGCCCCAACACACCAGGAGGGTGAAGACAAGCACACGCCTCCTCCAATACATGTGAAGTCAGACTCCGCCTCTTTTTGAACTGATGCTGATGCAGCATTGCCGAGTAGCATCACAGCGCTAACGCTCGGAGGAAAGCGCAGCGACTCGGTTCCGATACATCATAGGAAAATTGTTTTGGTCAAATGTAGATATTTAATGTCTCCAGAGAGTTTAAGATACTTCTGAGAAACTGATTTTAAAAACATATGAGATCTGCAAAGATCAAACCTGGGTATCGAACCTAAAATCTTGGGTCATCAGTTGTGCTGATCGACATCACCCTAGGAGTGATAAGGGGAAAGAGCGCCATCTACTGTACTATACCCACCCAGAAAGAGCAAGGCAAATTGCGCTCTCTCAGGGCTCCGGCAGCTGATGGCAAGCTGCATGACTGGGATTTGAATCAGCGATCTCCCGATCATAGTGGCAGTGCTTTAGACCACTGGACCACTCAGAGCAAACAACTGGAATTCCAAACTCTTTAGCTAGAATTCTTCGGTTTTATGTATTTCTGGTATACAGTAAATAGCCCTATTTGTGTAATGTTCTAATCCATATTATGGCAAGAACTACTTAACTAAGTAAAGAAAAAAATAAGGTAAGGACAGTTTTTAGCGTGTTACAAATTTACTTACATTTTTAAAAATTACTATGAAGAATTTAATTTACTTTCTAAAAAGTTACACGATACTTTGTGCTTTAAGTGAACTACTGTAACAGCTGTTTTTAACACACTTTGCTAAAATTGTACAAAAGTTTATTTGCAAATAAGTATTTTAGAAGTATTCTATTTTTTTAAATACACTATATTGTACTTTTTAAAAAGTATGAACAAAGTTTACTTTTAAACATTTGATGAAGCATAATATTAATGTACTTTTAATATATTTTTAAGTAAGTACATAAATCTGAGACATTTCTCAATATGTTTTAAATGCAATTAAGTACATATTGTTTTCTTTTTTAACTTTTGACTGGTACTGTATAAGAAACACACTAATACGAAAAGATGACTGAGGTCATGACCATATTTTTTTTTTACAATAGATTGATAACATTCAAATTTTCAATATCTAGTTCAAAGTCATCCCATAAAAAGAGAGACAAACTCTTATTTAACTCCCTGAATTTCAGTGTCCGCATACTTTGGTCCGGTCGGTGTATGAGGTCAGTGTTCCGGTTCTGAATGTCTCTAAGCTGTGTATCAGTGAGACGCTGCTGGAGCCGGACGCTCTGCCCTCAGTCTGAGTGACAGGAACAGGACACGCACTCCGAGAGGCGCCACGGCAACCCCCATCTCCCACGGCAACCCCCAGCTCAGGAGGATTCTCATTGGGTAGCTGTGACAGCTCTTCAGACCACAGGCCATCACTGAGGGAAAGCGGGAGAGAGAGAGAGAGAGAGAGAGAAAAAGAGAAAGAGAGGGAGAGAGAGAGAAAGATACAGAGAGAGAGAGAGGGTAAGAGAGAGAGAGAGACCCTCTGACCCGTTCCTGTCTCTCACAGTGGGGAAAAGAGCCAAAGGAACTAAGTGCCATCTTCTACACACAACACACACACACACACAACACACTGTTACACACACACTCTGTCACACACACACATCATCTGACCCATACACACCACACAGGACGAAACAAAACGAAAGGATGGAAGCTCTCCATCCACCACAAACTTTATTTCAGCCCTTTTCAGGTTCCTTTTACAGTAAAATATCATTTTTATAGTTTGAACAAAAAACCTAGCTCATTGCTATCTTAGACCCCGCTAACAGTCGTAACAATAGAGTTTAGGAATAAATCTACACTGATGATATGAGGCGTGGTGGTCTGGAAGTGAGTTCAGTGTGTTCAGGTACATTTCTGGCGTGTTTTTATATTTATTTTGGTGGCGGGAACTCCACTGGAGCTCCACTGACTGATTAAAACCGTGACAACAGTCAACAGTTTTTCATCAGACTCCATTCCTATAGAAGCGCAATCCCGACTTTTATCTCAACCATAAATAAGAATAAAGAATAAAATAACATTGCTGTTCCTTTAAATTAGCTGATTGAAAGCATAAACGCTTAGATCAGTATCTGTCTCTGCTGAGACACACAAAAGCGCTGCACTGTTAAGATACGAACGCGCCAAAGTCAGAGCTCACCTGGCTCCTACAGGGAATGACAACTGGCACACTGATTGGTTTATTTCATGTTACACCCAAAATTAACCACACCCATGATTAATTAAGAGAACAGGATGCTGAGGCTGATCACATAGATCATCACAAACCAGCAAGTCCAATGATTGGCTGTCTTCTAAAGTCTTTCATTTGAAAGAAAATTGTCTTGAAGTCCTTCATAGAGACATGTCTAGCAGTAAACTACAACCACAAACATCTCAAACATCTTCTGAGAGCTTTTAATTTCTTTTTAAAGGGCAGTAGGAGAAGCCGTTCTACGCCCTCTTGTGGTAAAAACCAGTATCTAATCAGACCACACATGTAATCATTTACATATCCGCCTGGAAAACAGAAAAAATGCACAGCTAAACCGCTAAACTGCTGTTAGCGCCGCGTTCGTACAGAAGAGATCTGAACTTTAACCAGGATTTTTCACCGTTCAGCTGAGCAAACAGACGAAAGTGTGAACTTCCACCGGGGGTCTTCCTGAGACGCTCCCATTAAACCACCTGACGGAGTAAATAAAAGCTAATTAGCATACAGAAATCTCGACCCCACTCTCGCTCTACCAGGTGGTCCTCGGTTTAAATGGACTGGAAGCTGCTCTCCCAGCGTGCATGTGTGTATAAGTGTGTGTATAGAGGTGCGTACGAGTGTATAAGTGTTTGTGTGTACTGTGTCAGGTGTGTGTGTGTCCATATGAAAGTGTGTGTGTGAGTGTGTGTGTGTGTGTGTGTGTTTTTCCACCTAAACCATCTCTGTGGGGATTTCCCATTAGCTGCAATATTTACATTCATCACAGTTCAGCTGAGTGTGTGTAATTCTGTAATTTTAGAAACACACCAAGGGAGATTGTACACACACACACACACACACACACACACACACACAATTTCTACTTTCCAAGAAAACATACTTCACACTTCATTCCCCACATTTTCTTAAATTACTTGTATAAGGAAACTTGAGATTTTTTTACTTTCTCTTTGGAATATTTTGAATTTATTTTGTACTTTTTTCCTACATAGTAAATGAATAGTAAAGTGATCCAGATTATAAAGGAACACTGTATAAGGAATCATGTTGTAACTTAAAATAAATAAGTGTTAAACAAACCAAATACACTTAACTTGCTGTTAACTTGTGTTTGTTTCTGAGGCTGGTAACTCTAATCAACTTATCCTGTAATCCTGGGGTGGTCCTGATGAGTGTCAGTTCCATCATCATAGCGTTTTCGATGGTCTATGATGTTGCAACTGCACTTGAGGATACTTCCAAACTTATTATTATTTTTTTTACTTAGTAAAGGAAAGAGGGAACCGTTATAAAATAAGACTACCCTTATAAATGGTTTATAAATGGTGTATAAACTAGATTATTAAGTATTGTAATGAACTCATCTTAATAGGCGGACCTGATGAGTTCCAGTTCTATCATCATAGCGTTTTCGATGGTCTATGTTGTTGCGACTTCACTTGAGGATACTTTTAAACTTTTTTTTACTTAGTAAAGAAAAGAGGGTACCACTTTAAAATAAGACTACCATTTTAAATGGTTTATAAATGGTTTACAAACTGTAATGAACTCTGAATCTTAATATTCTGGGGCGAACCTGATGAGTGCCAGTTCCATCATCATAACGTTTTCGATGGTCTACGTTGTTGTGACTGCAATTGAGGATATTTCCAAACCTTTTGCTTTTTTTTATTTTTACTTAGTAAAGAAAAAAGGGGGTAATACTTTAAAATAAGACTACCCTTATAAATGGTTTATTAATGGTTTATAAACTAGATTATTAAGTATTGTAATGAACTTATCTTAATATCCTGGGGCGGTCCTGATGAGTGCCAGTTCCATCATCATAGCGTTTTCGATGGCCTATGTTGTTGTGACTGCACTTGAGGATACTTTTAAACTTTTTTTTTTGGTTTTAAATGGTTTAAAAATGGTTTATAAATGGTTTATAAACTAGATTATTAAGTATTATTGATTAGGTTGGAAATGCCTTAAAACCATTGATAAGCAGTAACAACACATCAATTAATAAGGCAACGGTGATCCGTTGTTTGCTTAGTCATTTAATTTATAGTAAAGAGTTAAATATACTTACAAATATATAACACAAAGTAAGATCTGTACCTATAAAGATCTGATGTTTTACAGTAGAAATGAGAGTGGAATCACTACTTTGACATTTTTTTTTTTACTCGCTGTTCTCATTTCTATACTTGTTAATTATTTATTACCTTTATAATGCTTATTAATGAGTTTTAAAGTATTTGCATCCATTAATAACCATTAATAATCTCCTTTATAAACCATTCATAAACCCTTTATAAAGGTATTCTTAAAAAGTCTTTAAAGTGGTACCGAAAAGAGTAGTTCCACTCATAATCTGGATTAGAGCAATACTCAAATATTCACTATTCACTGTAGACCTGTAACTCTACCTCTTCACTACTTTACTTTAACTGATGCTCTCAAACACTTTATTAAGAGACAAGAAATTCAAGTAATTAACTCTTGATGAGTTCAGCACAGCTGTTAACTGAAAGCTGACAGAGAAAATTCAGCAGATATGTGCAAAACTGTCATCTAAGCAAGAGGTGCTACTTTAAAGAATGAATCTTTTTTTAAATCTGATACTGTAGGTTTTTAATTAATTTTACTGTTTTCATAAAGATTGGGTTCTATTTGATTTAATTAAATGTTAAGAAGAGATTTAATTCTAATTTTGGAGAATGTCTGTCATCTTTTTGCAAAATATTCATGTAATATAAAAACAGCTGGAGCTGTAATAAAATAGAAAAATAAAGAATAAAAACGGAGCAAACGGAGTTACAGGGTTTGATATGACAGCGACGACGTCGCATCAGAGTTGCTGTCAGAGCAGAGAGAGCACCACCGCCGCTGTAGGACGTGTGTGTGTGTGTGTGTGTGTGTGTGTGTGTGTGTGTGTGTGTGTGTGCGTGTGTGTCGGATGGACAGAAGCAGATATTGATCCAGACAAACACATGTAATTCCTCCCACTCTACACCACCACACATCTCTCACTGAGACACACACACACACACACACACACACACACAAATATATATATACACACACACACACACACACACACACACATACACACATAAGAAATTGTTCTGGCATTTACAGCTGGCCAAAATAACGGAAAAACTTATCCACCCACAGCATTTTATTATTTTAATATTTTTTTCTGCTGCTGATTTTTTGCCAAATCTGATGATCTTTAAAAGCAGGTTACTTTGACTGACAGCTCTGAGAGAGAGAGAGAGAGAGAGAGAGAGAGAGAGAGAGAGAGAGAGAGAGAGAGAGAGAGAGAGAGAAAGAGAGAGAGAGCTGTAAGCGAAAGAGTGAAGTGAGATCATAACAACTACATTCTAGAAAATTAGAAAATTCGACATTTACAGTATATAAAATACATACACCATATATACATATGTGTGTGTGGTTGGACACATGGTTTGATGGATTGATAGATGGATGGATGGATAGATGGATGGATGGATCGTTAAAAGGGTGGACAGGCCGATGACACATAGGGGGACACATAAATCAGATGGCCAGATGAAAAGATCAATAGCTGTACAGACTAATAGATATACAGAAAATGGATGGACAGATGGACAGACAGATACAGGCACAGATGGCAGAATTAATGGATGGATGATGGAAGGATGAGATGAATGGGTGGGTGGATCGATAGATAGATAGATAGATAGATAGATAGATAGATAGATAGATAGATAGATAGATAGATAGATAGATAGATAGATAAGCAGGTAGAGGGAAAGATAAATGATGGATAGAAGGATGAACGGTCTGAGGGACGGCTCAACAATGTTTAACTTGTTAAAGAGAAAGACAGATGAACTGACATATGGAGAGATGGATGGACAGATGGACAAATAAATGGGTGGACTGATGAATGAAAAAATGAATGGATAGATAGATAAATAAGTGGACAAATATATTGATATAAATGGGTGAGTGGATGATAAAGAGAGGGACATATGGGAAGAAAAGTAAATAACAAATAAGTGGTTGGAATGTATTCACAAAGAGATGGACAGTTGGACAGATATATGAATGGAAGGACATATAAACTGATATATGGGTAGATGGATGGATGGATGATGGATGGATGTATGATGGATGTGCTGCGGGATGTATGGATGGATGGATGTGCTGCTAAATGGATGGATGGATGTACTGCTAGACCGATGGATGGATGATAAATGGGAGGACCAGTGGACACATAAATGGGTGGAGGGAGGACAAATATATTTATATATTTATCAAATGGATGGGCCAATATATGGAGATAGACAAAGAAATTAGACATATATACATATGGCAGGACATATGAATGGATGGTGGGACAAATGGATGGATTGCTAGATAGATATACTGTATGTGTGGATAAATAGATGAACGGCTGGATGAAAAGATGGATGGATAAATGGATGAGCGAATGCCTCAATATAGGAATAGACAAATGGAAGGACAATGAATGAAGGATGGACTGATAAATATATATGGTTTTAAGGACAGAAGGACAGACAGAAAATGAGACAAATGGATAGATACATACAGATGGAAGGATGGATGGGCGGACAGATACAGTATATTGCTGGATGTACCGATACAGGGATGGATGAAAGAATAAATGAAAAACAGATGATACATATATATATATATATATATATATATATATATATATATATATATATATATATATATATATATATATATACATACAGGGTTTGGACAATGAAACTGAAACACCTGTCATTTTAGTGTGGGAGGTTTCACGGCTAAATTGGAGCAGCCTGGTGGTCAATCTTCATTAATTGCACATTATTACACCAGTAAGAGCTGTAAGAGTGTGAAGGTTCAGTTAGCAGAGTAAGAGCACAGTTCTGCTCAAAATATTGCAATGCACACAACATTATGGGTGACATACCAGAGTTCAAAAGAGGACGAATTGTTGGTGCACATCTTGCTGGAGCATCTGTGACCAAGACAGCAAGTCTTTGTGATGCATCAAGAGCCACGGTATCCAGGGTAATGTCAGCATACCACCAAGAAGGACCAACCACATCCAACCGGATTAACTGTGGACGCTGTAAGAGGAAGCTGTCTGAAAGGGATGTTCGGGTGCAATGTGCACCTCAACTCTCCTGTTTCCACCAGAACTGTCCGTCACCACGATACATTATTGTGCTCTAAACCCAGGTGTTTCAGTTTCATTGTCCAACCCCTGTATATATATATATATATATATATATATATATATATATATATATATATATATATATATATATATATATACAGATACAGATGTTATATAATATACTGTGTGTATATATAAGTGGGCGGGGCTTAATCTCCTCATCAGTTCAGTTATAAACTCCTAATCTGAGAGACGCTTCACTCTCTTCTACTGAGGTCAAGGACTGAGACGCGCCAGGCGGGCGGGCGGGCATAAGTGTGTGTGTGTGTGTGTGTGTGTGTCTGTGTGTGTGTGTGTGTGTGTGTGTGTGTGTGTGTGGGCTCTTTAAACTGAAGAGTGAACAATGGGGTGACAGAGTGAGAGAGTGGAGAGTGGACACTGACCTTTCAGCTCTACAGAGAAAAAACCCTAATGAATAAATAAAGCAGAGGATTTGCATCAGACTGGAGCAGCGCCAGTGTGTGTGTGTGTGTGTGTGTGTGTGTGTGTCAATAGAGACATCGCTGTGGAGACGGACAACACACACACACACACACACACACACACACACACACTTCTTGCCCAAGGTGCACCTGACAGATAACGCCAAACTCACTCTATCCATTCTCTCTCTCTCTCTCTCTGAACACACCTCTCCATCACTCGCCCTTTCACTCGCTCCATTCTTCCTCCTCCAGAGCACCTCTTCACCTCCATCACTCTATCGCTCCTTCTCTCTCTCTCTCTCTCTCTCTCACTTCCTCTCCATTCTCCCTGTCACTTTCTCTATCTCTCTCTGTTTCTCGCTCCTCATTCTCTATTACTCTCTCGCCCTTCATTTGCTATGTATCTCCCCTCTCATTCTCTTTCGCTCTCGCGCCCTTCATTCTCTTCTCTCTCTTCTCTTTCTCTATTTCTCTCTCGCCCATCATTCTTTACACTGTTCTCCTTCTCTATTACTCTCGCGCCCATAATTTCCTCTCTCACTACTTTCTCTTTCTCTTCTTTATTCTTCTTCTCCTACTCTCTCGCTCTTCACTCTTTTACTCTCTCGTCCCTCTTTCTCTCTTGTCGTCTTGTTTTCTTTCAGTCTCTCACCTTTCATTTTCTATTACTCTCTCTCTCCTCTCATTTTCTACATCTCACTCTTCCATCATTCTTTACACTGTTCTCCTTCTCTGTTACTCTCGCTCCAATAAATACCTCTCTCACTACTTTCTTTATCTTTTTGTCTTCTTTAGTCTACTTCTACTCTCTCGCTCTTCACTCTTTTACTCTCTCGTCCCTCTTGCTCTCTGTCTTCTTGTTTTCTTTCATTTTTTATCTCTCTTTCCTGTCATTTTCTACATCTCACTCGTCCAGCATTCTTTCACTCTACCCTTATTCTCTCTCTGTCTTCTTATTCTTCTTTACTCTCTTGCTTTTCATTTCCTGTTTCTCTCTCTCACTTCTTCCCCAGTCTTCTTCACCTCCATCACTCTATCGCTCCTTCTCTCTCTCTCTCACTTCCTCTTCATTCTCCCTGTCACTTTCTCTATCTCTCTCTGTTTCTCGCTCCTCATTCTCTATTGCTCTCGCGCCCTTCATTCTCTTCTCTCTCTTCTCATTCTCTATTTCTCTCTCGCCCATCATTCTTTACACTGTTCTCGTTTACTCTCGCGCCCATAATTTCCTCTCTCACTACTTTCTCTATCTCTTCTTGATTCTTCTTCTCCTACTCTCTCGCTCTTCACTCTTTTACTCTTGCGTCCCTCTTTCTCTCTGTCTTCTTGTTTTCTTTCATTTTTTATCACTCTCTCCTCTCATTTTCTACATCTCACTCGTCCATCATTCTTTCACTCTACACTTTTTCTCTCTCTGTCTTCTTATTCTTCTTTACTCTCTCGCTCTTCATTTCCTCTTACGCTCTCACTTCTTCCCCATTCTTCTTCACCTCCATCACTCTATCTTTCTCTTCATTCTCTATTTCTCTTTCTCACCTCTCATTCTCTACTTCTCTCTCGCCCATCGTTCTTTCACTCTACCTCTCTGTCCTCCTTCTCTCTTTTTCTCTTGCCCATCTTTCCCCTTCTCACTACTTTCTCTACCTCTTCTTATTCTTCTCTGTCTTCTTGTTTTCTTCCAGTCTCTCACCTTTCATTCTCTATTATTCTCTCATCCCTCTCTCTCCTCTCATTTTCTTTTTCTTACTCATCCATCATTCTTTCACTCTACCATCTTTGTCTCTCTCCGCTCATTCTCTTTTACAGTCTTACCCTTTATTTTCTATTACTTTCTCGCCCTTCGTACACTCTTCACTCTTCTTTATCTCTCTAATTTTCTATTACTCTCTCATCCTTCATTCTCTATTTCTCTCTCGTCCCTCTCTCTCCTCTCATTTTCTACATCTCACTCGTCCATCATTCTTTCACTCTACCCTTAGTCTCTCGCTATTCGTTTCTATTACTCTCTCTGCCTTCATTTCTTCTCTCAACACATTCTCTCTCTCTCTCTCTCTCTCTCTCTCTCTCTTCTCATTTCCTATTACTCTCTCGCCCTTTACACAATTTCTGTCTCTCTCACTTCGTCCTTATTCTTCCTCCTCCAGAGCACCTCTTCACCTCCATCACTCTATCTCTCTCCTCATTTTCAATTCCTTTCTCGCCCTCTTTCTGTCTATCTTTTCATTTTCTATTTCTCTCCCGTCCATTATTTCCTCTTTCCACTCTTTCCTTCATTTTCTCTTACTCTGTCCTCTTTCACTCTACTCTTATTCTCTCCCTTCTGCTTCTCTATTACTCTCGCGCCCATCATTTCCTCTCTCACCGCTTTCTGTCTTCTCATTCTCCTTTACTGTCTTCTCCTTTGTTCTCGATTAATCTTTCGTCCTTCATTCTCTCGTTTCCTTCTCCTTCTCTATTTCTACTTCTACATCTGTACTTTCACCACTTTCTTTTTATCTTCTATTACTTCACCGCTTCTCTATTACTCTTGTCCTTCATTTTCTATTACCCTTGCACCCATCATTTCCTCTGTCTTCATACTCTCCTTTTCCTACTCTCTCGCTCTTCAATCTCTTTAACTCTTTTGCCCATCTTTCTCTTCCTATCTTCTCATTCTCTATCACTCTCGCGCCCTTCATTTACTATGTATCTCCCCTCTCATTGTCTATTTGTCTCTTCCTATCATTCTTTCTCTATACCCTTATTCTCTCTATCCTCCTTTTCTATTACTCTCACACCCGTCATTTCCTCTCTCTTCTTACTCTCCTTCTCCTAATCTCTCACTCTTCAATCTCTTTTACTCTCTCACCCCTCTTTCTCTTGCTCTCTCCTCATTCTCTATTACTCTCGCGCCCTTCGTTTACTATGTACCTCCCCATCATTATTTCTCTATACCCTTATTATCTCTCTCTCTCTCTCTCTCTCTCTCCTGATTCTCTATTAGTCTCTCACCCTTCTATCTTCCTCTCTCTTTTCATTCTTAGACTTATAGAGCACCTCTTCACCTCCATCACTTCCTCTCTCTCTCTCTCTATCTCTCTATCCCCTCTTTCTCTTTAACTATGTATCTCTCTCTCTCTGTCTCAATTCTCGTTCTCTATCTCTCTCTCTCTTCTCACTCTTTCTCATTCTATATATTTCCCTATAAATCCCATTTCCTTTCCTTTTCTTTTGCTCTCTCATCCATCATTCTCTTTCTCTTCGATTCTCTTAACCATCACTTACTAGCTATCTCCTCTAGGTCTCTATATCTCTTTCTCTCTTCTCGTTCTCTCCATCATTCCCAAACATATTGGATGGAGCTTCATTATTGTAGAGAACACAGTGCCCTGTTAGCCCACCCCTCGGACGAGGCATGGTGACCTCAGGGTCATGTTCTGGTGTCTCTGCTGTAGAGAGTCTCGTTCTATTGGTCAGTGTTCGTATTAGATGTGCTGTATTCTGGAGCTCTGGCTCGGTGAATCCTCCCCCTGTATCTGCAGTGAGTGCGGTGCAGCAGCGCTCGCTGGTTAAGCAGTAGACTGAGGGTTAAGAGCAGCAGCAGGTTAAGAGCTCTACAGCGCTCTCGGCTCCGGCGCCCTGCAGAATAACCGCCGGCTGTCTGACTGGAACCAAGCAGAGAAACAAACGCAGGAAAGTGTCAAACGCCTCTTAACCCGCCTTCAGAACGCAGCGTTAAAAATGCAGCAGCTCTTTGTTAGGAGAGGAGTTCCTCAGGCAAAGCTGTGTCTGTTCCAGTCAGTCCCTCAGCCTACAGCCTACACCACCACGCTCCTGATACTAACACACACACACTTACACACACTTAATCACACACACACTTAAACACAGACACACACTCTCACACACCACCAGAAAAAAAAAAGCCCAATCACTAATCAGACAAAACCAGATCCTCAGACCGAGGGAGATACTTCGATTAACAGGTGGATGGATGAATGAATAGATGGATTGATGGACAGATATGTGGGTGGACAAGAATATGGAAAACTTGAAGGCTGGATGGATGCATGGATGCATATGTAGATATATGAATAGATGTGCTAATATATAGATTAAAAAAGATGGGAAAAAATAAATGGATGGATAGATTGTTAGAACTACAGATGGATGGATGGATGGATGGATGTCTAGATATATGGATACATTTGTAGATAAACAGATAAATGTATAGATCAAAAGATGAACAGATTGATTGTTGGGTAGATGAATAGATGTGTTGATATGTGGATGAAAAGATGGAAAAAAATAAATGGATGGATAGATTGTTAGATATACAGATGGATGGGTGGATGGATGGATGGATGTCTACATATATGGATAAATTGGTAGATAAACAGATAAATGTATAGATCAAAAGATGGACCGATTGATTGTTGGGCAGATG
The DNA here is from genome assembly GCF_023375975.1 of Astyanax mexicanus. NCBI lineage: Eukaryota > Metazoa > Chordata > Actinopteri > Characiformes > Acestrorhamphidae > Astyanax > Astyanax mexicanus. The sequence continues at coordinate 33,925,432 of NC_064429.1, forward strand.
AATAGATGTGTTGATATGTGGATGAAAAGATGCAAAGAAATAAATGGATGGATAGATTGTTAGAACTACAGATGGATGGATGGATGGATGAATGTCTAGATATATGGATAAATTGGTAGATAAACAGATAAATGTATAGATCAAAAGATGGACAGATTGATTGTTGGGTAGATGAATAGATGTGTTGATATATAGATTAAAAAAGATGGAAAAAAATAAATGGATGGATAGATTGTTAGAACTAAAGATGGATGGATGGATGGATGGATGGATGAATGTCTAGATATATGGATAAATTGGTAGATAAACAGATAAATGTATAGATCAAAAGATGGACAGATTGATTGTTGGGTAGATGAATAGATGTGTTGATATGTGGATGAAAAGCCATAAAGAAATAAATGGATGGATAGATTGTTAGATAAACGGATGGATGGATGGATGTCTAGATATATGGATAAATTGGTAGATAAACAGATAAATGCATAGATCAAAAGATGGACAGATTGATTGTTGGGTAGATGAATAGATGTGTTGATATGTGGATGAAAAGATGGAAAAAAATAAATGGATGGATAGATTGTTAGATATACAGATGGATGAATGGATGGATGGATGGATGTCTAGATATATGGATAAGTTGGTAGATAAACAGATAAATGTATAGATCAAAAGATGGACAGATTGATTTTTGGGTAGATGAATAGATGTGTTGATATGTGGATGAAAAGACGTAAAGAAATAAATGGATGGATAGATTGTTAGATATACAAATGAATGAATGGGTTGATAAAAGGATAAATGAGTGAATATATGGACTGATGGACAGATTTGTGGGTGGACAAGAAAATGGAGAACTCGAAGGCTGTTTCGATGGATGGATGGATGGATGGATGGATGGATGGATGGATAAATAAAAACAGGGACAAACGGTAGATAAACAGATGAGTGTATAGATCAAAAGATACACAGATAGACTGATGGGTAGATATAAGAATAGATGTTTTTGATATATGGATGAAAAGATGGAAAAATAAATGGATTAATGGATGGATGGAAAGATGGATGGATGGATGAATAGATGGACTGATGAAAAGATATGTAGGTGGACAAGAAAATGGAAAACTCAATGGCTCGCTGAATGGATGGATGTGCAGATATATGGATAAATAAAAACATGATCATATTGGTAGATAAACAGATAAATGTATAGATCAAAAGATGGACTGATTGATTGCTGGGTAAATATATAAATAGATGTGTTGATATGTGTATGAAAAGACGGAAAAATAAATAAATGGATGGATGGATTGTAAGATACACAGATGGATGAATGGATTGATAAAAGGATGAATGGGTGAATAGACAGACTGATTAACAGATATGTGGTTGGACAAGAAAATGGAAAACTTGAAGGCTTGATGGATGGATGGATGGATGGATGGATGGATGGATGGACGGATGGCTGGACGGATGGATGGATGGCTGGACGGATGGATGGATGGACAGACAAAACCGAGTGGATTAATAGTAAAAATGGATGGCTAGACAGATAAATACATGAACAGATGGGTGGATATAGAAGGATGGATGGGTAGATATACAGAAAAATTTGGTGGAGGTTTGATAAATACCTGAGTGGATGGGTACACAAATGGGTAGACAGCTGTATGAATATATGGACAGACAGATGTATTGATATATGGATGGATGGATGGATGGATGGATGGATGGGTGGGTGGATTATTAAATTTCTATGATATTGTAGGTGGTTGCTAGTGTCTTGTTTGGAGGGTTTTATGGTAAAATGTATGGTTTCTAGAGTATTGTTTGATGGGTGGTTAATATGGTATCTCTCATGGTTGCTAGGGGGTTTTAGGCCCAGGTGCGTGACCTCCATTTACCTGTGGAAGGCGCTTAAACAGCAAGTCCAATCTGCTGAGGCTCCTCCTCCCAAATTAAAGAACTTAGAAAGTGAAGATCTGCAGGAACGTCTTGTGGCGATACCATAGAAACCACCTTCAGAAGTTTCTCTGTTTTTCCGTCTTCTCATCTTCTTGCTCTCTCGACCTTAGTTTCTTATAAAGCTTGCACAGTCATGCACACACACACACACACACTCCTATACACACACACACACAGCCATCTGGCAGCCGAACACTCTCTGTCTGGTAGGGGGCGTGTCCTGGTGTGCGTGTGGGCGGGTGCACATCTGTGAGTGGCGTGTGACTGACAGTGGTGGAGTGTGTGTGTGTCAGCGCCGCGGATTAATGATAAGGAGATGCCAGAGCCTACTGTGAGGAGAAAATACACACACACACACACACACACACACACACACACACACTGTTCACACACACACACACACACACACTGTACACACACACTGCTCTCTCTGCCCAACACACTGCCGTCAATCAGCGCTGGAGTTATAATTACTAACCGGACAAAACTTCAGAACCGCAAATGTAATTAAGTACTCAAATACTCAAGTACTCAAATTAACTCAACTCACAATTACTGTCCTCAGGCTCCGCCCACCACCATGCTTTACAGAACACTATGATTATTATGACAGATTGATGGGAAAACGGGCAGACACTAGTTATCACTGTCCCTCTATACCATGTTTCTCCACCATATCAGTATGTTACTGCAGGAGGAAATAGAGCTTTTAAACATGGTGGCGGTAGTTACACACACATTGTTACTCTACCTGTAATGATGCTTTCACAACTAACAAACTTCCAACTCTCCTTGGTGATATGCAGGAGCATTAAACAGCAGTATGGGTGCAACAGATTACAGTGCTGGTGATTCTGTATCTACTGTAACTGTAGATTAATTACAGAGCAGTACGAGTACAACAGATTACAGTGCTGGTGATTCTGTATCTACTGTAACTGTAGATTAATTACAGAGCAGTATGAGTACAACAGATTACAGTGCTGGTGATTCTGTATCTACTGTAACTGTAGATTAATTACAGAGCAGTATGGGTACAACAGATTACGGTGCTGGTGATTCTGTATCTACTGTAACTGTAGATTAATTACAGAGCAGTATGATTACAGTACAACAGATTACAGTGCTGGTGATTCTGTATCTACTGTAACTGTAGATTAATTACAGAGCAGTATGGGTACAACAGATTACAGTGCTGGTGATTCTGTATCTACTGTAACTGTAGATTAATTACAGTGCAGTATGATTACAGTACAACACATTACAGTGCTGGTGATTCTGTATCTACTGTAACTGTAATTGATTCAAATCCTGGTTATGCAGCTTGCCATCAGCTGCCGGAGCCTGATTAAAATGTCCAGATGCTGTGGATGATCTTAAACAGGACGTTTATGCTGGAAAATCCTCCAATTTGTCTGAATTAAAACAATTCTCTAAAGAAGAGTGGAACAAATTTTCTCCACAGAGATGTGAAAGACTCATTGCCAGTTATCGGTAAAGCTTGATTGCGGTTATTGATGTATGGAGCGCCTACTAACGAATGACGCACAACTTCAGAGGTCTATTCTTACACTTTTTAAACTAGTTTATGGAGTCTGGAGTTTTGTATTTTTGACGTGAACATCTTTAAGACTGTGAATAATATGAGCTGAAGTGTCTGCGGTCTGTAATTCAACAACAGTGTATACTTTACATACATGACCATGACTCCATAACCTTCATTCAACAGCATCACAGAAATATATACCGACACACACATACATACTCACACACACACACACACACACAAATAAACACACAGAATTAAAGGCGTGGGCTGCAAACTGAAAGCAGATAGAGATGAGGGACATGAATCCTGCTGTAACCTGGTTATTTAACGTCCTTATTGATAATATATTTTTCAGATCTTAAAAAAAAAATTATATCAGACTAATTTAACCTGAGTAAATATATAAAAATCACTTTTTAAATGATGATTTCATTTATAAAGGGGAAAAAAAACTGTGATGATACTTAATTAATTCATTAAAAATATCTGTAATCCACCTCTGAATGTCATAAAATAAGAAAATTATCAATATCAATATCAAAATCTGCATAAAACATGTTTATATAAAATTGGATCATAAAAAGGTAAATAGTAAAAAAAGAATTTATACAAGAAATTAATCCTAATTATTTATTTAACTGACAACTTTAAGCATTTTCTACCAGAAAATTGATGAAATCTTAGTAGCCAGTTAATAAAAAATGTATAAAAGGTATACATTTGAGATATAAGTGAGAGTTAATCACACTGCTGAGATAAACCAATTCAATGAGTATTCAATGTTGAAATGTAAAAGTTATGGCTAGATGGTTACTGTGATATCTTTCATGGTTGCTAGGTGGTTACTAAGTGCAATCAGACCCAACCTATCAGGGAAGTGGTAGCACTTACACTCACTTCAACTGATTACTGGTTGTCGCTGTGTGGTTTGTGTGATATCAGCGGTGGCTGCTGTGGTCTTCCTAGGTGGATGCTATGGTTCCTATGGGAGGGTATATTTCAGTGGTTGCTATAGTACAGTATATCTGCTAAGGTCTTGATTGGTGGTTTCTATGGTTGTATGGTTTCCCAGGTTTTTACTAAACAGTGTGTGCTTTACAGTTGCTGTGGTATATATGGCATCACCTGTATAAGTTGCGAGGTGTTGTCTTGTGAGTGCTATTCAACACTAGCCAACTATTGTAATTTTAAATTGTACTGCACAATGGTTACAGTGGTATCCATAGTGGTTTCCAGGGGGTTGCTAGGGCGTCGCTAGGTGTAAACTCTAGTAGTTTTTAGATTAGATATGTATCAGGTCTTGTAATCTGTGGGCTCATTTGTACCCTCACTACACACTCAGTTACACACATTCATGTATATTTTATAATGAAGGTGGTTTATAGGGTATTGTTCAGCGGTCGTTATGGTGTTTCAGATGACTGCTATAATAGGGTAATGATTTATGGTTGCAATGGTTTATGGTTGCTAATGATTGAAAGATGGTTGCAATGGTACCTTTTATGGTTGCTAGGCGTTGCTAGGGTGTTGTACATTCAAGTAGTTTTCAGATTAGATATATATCATATAGGGTTTATAGGGTATTGTTCAATGTTGTTTGTTATAATTCTGGTGCAGTTGTTGGGTAGGGTATTGGTTTGTGGTTGCTATTGTAATCCAGGTGGTTACTAGTGTATTGCAAGGTAGTTGCAATGGTATCTCTTATGGTCTTATGGCCAGGGGTTGCTAGGGTGCTGCTTAGGTGTACACACTTACCTAATTATGCGGTTTATAGGGTATTGTTCAATGCTGGATGTTATCGCTGTGTTATGGTTGTTTGATAGGCTATTAGATTGCGGTTGCTATTGTAATTAATGTGGTTACTAGTGTATGGCAAGACAGTTACAATGGTATCTACAGTGGTTGCCAGGGGGTTGCTAGGGTGTTGCTTAAGTGTATACACTTACTTAGTTACGCACATTAATGCAAGATATTGAAGGTGGTTTATAGGTAATGTTCCAAGTTGTTTGTTATGGTAGTGGTATGGTTGTTTGGTTAGGGTATTGGATTGTGGTTGTTATTGTCATCCAGGTGGTTACTAGTGTATTTCAAGATAGTCTCAATGGTATCTCTTTTGGTCTTATGGCCAGGGGGTTGTTAAGGTGTCGCTAGGTGTAAACTCTACTTGTTATTAGATTAGATATGTATCAGGGCTTACAATCTGTGGGCTGTTCAGATTTCAGCCTCATTCTTCTCTCTCTGAAACACACACACACACACACACACACACACATTCAGGTATATCGTATAACGAAGGTGGTTTATAGGGTATTGTTCCACGGTTGTTACTGTGTTTCTGATGACTGCTAGGGTATTGTTTAATGTTGGATGTTATAGTTGTGGTATGGTTGTTGGGTAGGCTATTGGATTGTGGTTGCTATTGTAATTCAGGTGGTTACTAGTGTATTGCAAGACGGTTAAAATGGCATCTATTGTGGTTGTCAGGGGGTTGCTAGGGTGGCGCTAGGTGTGAACTCCACTTGTTATTAGATTAGATATGTATCAAGGCTTACAATCTGTGGGCTGTTCAGATTTCAGCCTCATTCTTCTCTCTCTCAAAGACACACACACACACACACACTTTAAACACAGCACACACTCCACTCTAACGGCACTTAACTGTCATCAGACAGCACACACACACACACACACTCACACACACTCACACACACACACTCGTTGCCATTGTTCCATGTTCGGCACAAGGCCGTAGGAGAGAAGGACGATGGCACTGACAGCTCTCAGGCTGCTCTCCAAAAGCCAACACACACACACACACACACACACACACACTCAAACACACACACTCAATTACACACATATTCAAACACACCCACCCACCCACTCGCTCACACACACTTCACCGCATGCAGACGTGAACAGAACGAGTGGAAGAGAAGATGAGAAGCAGCACCTCCTACCTCTCCCTCTAATGATCTGTGTGTGTGTCTCTGTCTGTCTGTGTGTGTGTGTGTCTCTGTCTGTGTGTGTGTGTGTGTGTGAGTGTGTGAGTGTGTGTGTGAGCCGCACACTGACACTCACACTAATGACACCGGACACGAAGTGTAAAGGCAGCGGCATCCCAGCCCGCTAACCTCGTTAGCACGTCCGCGAGCGCGAGCCGGTGCCAGCCGAGACTCGGCCAATCAGACCGGACCATATGTGGCGGGCGGAGCTTTATTAGGGAATTAAATATCTCTATAATTAGCTGATTAACGAGAGGTAAATATCAATTACAGGCGGGCGGGAGAGGGGCCGGGCGGGAGATAAGGCCGATGACACTGGAGTAAAGAGTCTGAAACAGATCCCGCCTTCAGATAAAACCTCAGATCAGATTCTGATTCATTAATACATTAAAAATAAAAACATACAGAATAATTTAGTAAAACAAACCAGAATATGTTTTTTATATTTTATTTTAGATTCTTAGATAAAGACAGCTTTTCACATCTTGGCTGCATTTTCTCAGTCAGCTTTATGAGGCAGAGTCACAGAGGCAGAGTGTAATGCAAGTCGTATGGTGTTTTTGGGGTACATAATGATAATTAGAATAAGTTGTATATTGTTTTGGGGTATATAATGTCAGTATGATTGTATATAATGATATAGAGTAAGTTCTATGGTGTTTTGGGTATATAATCTCAATATTATTGTACAAAATGATATACAGAGTAAGTCATATAGTGTTTTGAGGTATATAATGTCAGTATTATTGTATAAAATGATGCATAATGTAAGTTGCATGATGTTTTGGGGTATGCAATGATATATAGAGTGAGTCATATGGTGTTTTGGGGTATATACTGTCAGTGTTATTGTATATAATGATGTGTGTGTACATTGCATGGTGTTTTAGGTATGTAATGTAAGTATTACCGTATTTGATTATGTGTAATGTAAGTTGCATGGTGTTTTGGGGTATAGAATGGTATATAATTTAAGTTGCATGGTGTTTTAGGTATGTAATGTCAGTATTATTGTATTTGATAATGTGTAATGTAAGTTGCATGGTGTTTTGGGGTATATAATGTAAGTTGCATGGTGTTTTGGGGTATAAAATATCAATATTATTGTATATAATTATGTGTATTGTAAGTTGCATGGTGTTTTGGAGTATATAATGGTATATAATGTAAGTTGCATGGTGTTTTGGGGTATATGATATCAGTATTATTGTATATAATGATGTGTAATGTAAGTTGCATGGTGTTTTGGGGTATGTAATGTCATTATTATGGTATATAATGATATATAATGTAAGTCGTGTGGTATTTAGAGTATATAATGTCAGTAGTAGGTGTAGCGTGAGTGTCCGTACGCTCGGCTGTTTGAAAATCTGTGTTTTTCTGTGCTCTGTCTCCAGGCTTGGCAGACGCGACTGTGATTCAGCAGGCTGTCCTTATTAGCGAGCTTGGATGCAATTTTTGCTTCTTTTCAGCTCATCTTTCTACTTTATCTCTCTCTCTCTCTCTCTCTCTCTCTCTCTCTCTCCACAGCCCACATTCACTCCATCACAAAAGGCGCGGTGGCATCTCAGGCAGGTAAAGAAAATGAGAGAGATCTTTGTATCCGTGTGGTTGTGAGAGTGGGTGGGCGGTGCGCAGTCGTTGTCTGATAAAACAGCAACCCCTTCCTTTAAAGAAAAAAGAGGGGGAAATATCAAAGCATCAAAAAGAGGAAGAGAAAGCGGAGATTGGGCTCGGAGCACGCCGAGCAGATTGGACCTCGTTCCCAAACAGAGGGGATAAGAATAGACGAGTGTTTAAAGTGTGTGTGTGTGGAGTGTGTGTGTGTGTGTGTGTGTGCAGCGCTCCTGCTGAAGCCGGGCTTTGTTTAACAGCCCGAGGAATCCCGGTTTAGACGGAGAACAGAGTCAGAATGAGAGAACGCAGTGATCTGAATTCAGCTTTATATCTCCTCTATTACATTCCAGATCAGTGTGAATCAGGTGTGTGTGTGTGTGAGTGTGTGTGTGTGTGTGTGTGTGTAGGATTTGTGTACACTCATTTAAACATGAACTGAACAGAGATACAGGGACACACCCAAAATGTCTCAATTAGGCGTTTAGTACCCTCTACTAAAATTCTACAGTCTGATTAATTCAGTAGAACGGTTGGCTGATATTGACGATTCACGATTTTCTCACCAATATAAAATATAATTAACAACTTTTATTTGGGGTGCAGTATCACTTGGATTTAAACTTCCGGCCTGCTGAGGGTAAAGCTAATGATACAGGAGTAACAGAACATTAGTATTAGTAATGTATCACTATGTAAATATATAGATAGATAGTATCAATATACAGTAGATAATGTAGTGCTATGAACAATGGTCACATTCTTTAAATGAGTAAGAAAAATAGACAAATTTGAGTGCATGGATGGATGGATGGATGGATGGATGGATGGATGGATAGATGGATGGACGGACGGATGAATGGATGGACAGACAGGCAGATGGACCAATGGATGTCAAAATCTATATGTTAGCAAATAAAACGTAGTTAAACAGACAGACTGATAGAAAGACAGACAGACAGATGTGTGCAATAATGGATGGATGTATGGACAGACGGACAGACTGATGGACATGCAGATGGATAGACAGATGGATGGAGAGATGGACCAACAGACAAACAGAAGGACAGACAAATGGATGTCAAAATATATATTTTTGCAAATAAAACAGACAGACAGACAGACAGACAGACAGACAGACAGACAGACAGACAGACAGACAGACAGACAGACAGACAGACAGACAGATAGATAGATAGATAGATAGATAGATAGATAGATAGATAGATAGATAGATAACAATTAGCAAATAATATACATAGAGAGCACGATAGATGGATGGACAAACAGAATTTTATACATAAGTAAACAAAATATGTAGATTTTTAACACACATACAGATAGATGGATGGATGGATGGATGGATGGATGGATGGATGGATGGCAAATTCTAACCATTAGCAAATAATATTGATAGAGAGAAAGATAGATAGATGGATGGATGGATTAATAAATAAAATATGTAGATTTTTAAAAGACAGACAGACACCCACACAGATAGATAAATGAGCAAACAAATGGACACACAGACTAATGGATAGATGGATGGACATGAGGACAGATTGACAAATAGACAAAAAAGATAGAAAGATCTTTATTGATGTAGTTAGAGAGACAGACAGACAAAGAGGCAAACAGGCAATTAAACAGGTAATAAGACGGATGGACAAAAAGATGTATAGATAAAGTTAAAATTGACTGACTTTTCATGTTAATAATAAAAATATTAATAATGTTTTTTTTTCCAAGTGGAGGCAGTAATGCTGGAAATTCAGTGTTTCTGAGTGTAAAAATGTGATTTAGCGAGAGTGGCAGAGGAACGCCCGGAACGCCTGGAGTTCTAATATTCTCCTGCTAAAATAGGACGTAAGTATTACTCTGGTCAAAAGCCCTTCAATCCATCAGCTCAGTGTATCATTAAACACAACCCACATACCCTCACCTCTCTCACACACACTATACACACAACACACACATACACACATACACACTACACACACCATACACAGTGTTCCACTATGTAAAATGTTGTGTAGTAGCCGTCACTCACCTAGCATTACCAGCCCAGTGCAAATGGATCTATAACTGGAGATAATAACTGTAATTTCAGCACACGGACGTACAGCACAGAGCAAGGACCGGAAAATAATTCACACTTCCTGGATATATGGATATATAATAAAAGCACAAAAGTATTTGGACAGGTCTTCTGATTGAGCAAATTGAGCGAATCTGTTCATACACTATGTGTATATGTGTGTGTCCCAGCTGGTCCTATAAATACGCAATTTGGGATAATCTGGCAACCAGGCTGGCCAATCTTGTGTGTGGGTGAGCATTGTCCTGCTGAAAAGAGGGCTAAGCTGTTAGAGACCACCTAAAAATTATGAGTTTCTTTGTCAAGTCATTAGTCAAGTCATTATCAACCGCTTCGTCCATTAAGGGTCGCGGGGGGGTGCTGGAGCCTATCCCAGCCGGCATCGGGCGGAAGGCAGGATACACCCTGGACAGGCCGCCAATCCATCGCAGTGAGTTTCTTTGATTTTACCAAATTGAAAAAAGAAGAAGAATGATCACAAGCCATGAAACCAAGCTGAACTGCTTGAATTTTTGCACCAGGAGTGGCATAATGTTTTCAAAAAGCATTGTGTAAGAATGGTGGAGAAAAACATGCAAATAGGCATTAAAACTGTAATTAAAAACCAGGGTTATTCCACAAAATATTGATTTCTAAACTGTTAAAACTTTTTGAATATGAAATTGTTTTCTTTGCATTATTTTGTTGGTCTGAAAGCTCTGCGTCTTTTTTGTTATTTTAGCTATTTTCATTTTCTGCAAATAAATGCTCTAAATGACAATATTTTTATTTGGAATTTGGAAGAAATGTTGTCCACAGTTTATAAAGCATTTTTTTAACCATAATAAAATGTTTTTTTTTCCAGTTATGATTAATTTGTTTTCTTTTAAAGGTTCTGGTAGCTTACTTCAAAATGTTGTACACTATATGTCATACCAGTTCGGTTTATTGCCTGGACCTTAAAAGCTTAAATGGCAAAAATAAAGAGAAAATTATGGGGGTGTCCTAAAACTCACCAAACCTGCAGTTTACAGTGTGAACTCTTTAGTCCAGGTCAATGACAGGAATAAGGCACTCAACACGAAGACTCCATACTCGAACCAGAATGTCTTCGGATTCCAAAAAGAAGTTGGATTTGTTGCTAAAGATAATACAATTTAAGTCTGTAGCAGTCTAGGTATCTATATATCTATATATAGATATATATAGGCGGTCTATATATTTATAGTCTTAGGTTTGTGTGTAAAGCTGAGAGTGTTAACAGTGTGAGCGTTAAACTCTGAGCTCAGAGGAATTTCTTCATAAAGCTGCTAAATCTGCTATGTTTGAGGGCCGCAGTGTTCTCTCCCACTTTCACTCCACACAAACACACACACTCACACACACACAAAAACACACACACACACACTGATACACACAGACACACACACACACAAAAGCTGTTGTCTTCTTCGGCTCTCAAAAAGGAAATACAAGGAAGCTTATGCAAACATGTAGGAACTCTACCCCCTACACACACACATACACACACACACATACACACACACACACTCTGACACACACACACACTTATACACACACAGAGTCAAATCTGCTTTGCTGCAGACTGTCTCTCAGGCGGTAATATTCAGAACCCCACTGTGCAGGTAGAATGGATTCTGCCCCCCCTTTCCTCCTCCTCCACACACACACACACATACATACACAAACATAAACAGACACACACACATTTACATGCACAAACACAAATACACAAACTTACATAAACACACACTGGATTGATATTCATTGCGTCCTGCAGCAGGAGACTGATACCAACTATACGAGATACTATACACGAGAAAGCGAGTATAATACAGAGAGAGAGAAGAGAGAGAGAGAGAGAGAGAGAGAGAGAGAGAGAGAGAGAGAGAGAGAGAGAGAGAGAGAGTTATGCTTTATGGGAATCACTGACATTAGACTGGAGGAGAAAGACAGAACACAACAAAAAGAAAGTAAAAACACATTGAGAAGAGAGAGAAAATAGTGAAAAAGATACAAAGAAAGAGAAACAGAACAAAAGGAAGAAGGGAGGTGAGAAAGTAAAACACAGAGAGAGCGATTTTAGTTAGATGAATATGGAAAAGAAAGTAAAAATAAAAAGAAGGAGAGACAAAAAGAAAATAGGAACAAAAAAGAGGGGTGACAGAAATAAAGAAGGCAGAGAAAGACACAATGTGAAATAAAAAGACTGAGAGATAAAGAAGAGAGAAAGAAAAACAGAAAGAGAGAAAGGCTATGGTAGTTACAAAGAGATAAAATAAGAGAGAAATTATAAAGGAAGAAAAATGAGAGAGAAAGAAAGAGAACTAAAAGAAAGAAAAAGGAAGTAAAAACAGGGAGAAGGGAGAGAGAAAATTGTAAAAAAAAAAAAAAAAAAAAAAAAGAATGGTGATGGTAAAGGAAAGAGAGGGAGGAGGGAGCAAGAAGGAGAGATGAGAGTGAAAAGGAAAAGAGAGGTGAGAGAAATTGATAGAAAGAGAGAGATAAAAAGAGAACAGCAATGACAGACAGTGGGATGTGACATAAGAAAGTGAGAAATAATAAGAGGTGTGTAATGATGAACTCTGAAGCTACATGAAGTTTGGAGGTAAGTAGTGATGAACTCTGAAGCTACATGAAGTTTGGAGGTGTGTAGTGATGAACTAATCTGAAGCTACATGAAGTTTGGAGGTGTGTAGTGATGAACTCTCAAGCTACATGAAGTTTCGAGGTGTGTTGTGATGAACTCTGAAGCTACATGAAGTTTGAAGGGGTGTAGTGATAAACTAATCTGAAGCTACATGAAGTTTGGAGGTGTGTAGTGATGAACTAATCTGAAGCTACATGAAGTTTGGAGGTGTGTAGTGTTGAACTAATCTGAAGCTACATGAAGTTTTGAGGTGTGTAGTGAGTGATGAACTCTGAAGCTACATGAAGTTGGGAGGTGTGTAGTGATGAACTCTCAAGCTACATGAAGTTTCGAGGTGTGTAGTGATGAACTCTGAAGCTACATGAAGTTTGAAGGGGTGTAGTGATAAACTAATCTGAAGCTACATGAAGTTTGGAGGTGTGTAGTGATGAACTAATCTGAAGCTACATGAAGTTTGGAGGTGTGTAGTGATGAACTCTGAAGCTACAGGATGTTTGGAGGTGTGTAGTGATGAACTCTGAAGCTACAGGATGTTTGGAGGTGTGTAGTGATGAACTCGGCAACATAGTCAATAAAGAATGTGTACACATTTAAATACATATGTTTATAGAAAATACAGACTGACACACAAACAATTACACACACAAACGCACACAAACACATAAACACACACACAAACACACACACAAACACAGCGTCTGACGTCTGCGTGTCGCTTCCTTTCTGTGAGCAAATAATGCAAATAATGCCTTCACATGCATATTCATTAACACCCAGGTGCATGCTGGGATACCAGACGAGAGGAAGCGGGCGACAGAACGAGAGAACAGAAGGAGCTGTCAGAGGGAGGGAAAGAGAGTGAGAGAGAGATAGAGATAAGAAGAGAGTGAGCAGTTATTATTATTATTTGGGTGGTGGGTCATTCTCAGCACTGCAGTGACACTGATTGGCATGGTGGGGGTGGTGCATGGGGTATTCCTGCCTACAGGATGCTACCTACAGGACGCTACCCACAAGATGCTCCCTACAGAACACTGTCCACAGGACACTGCCCACAGAAAACTGCCTACAGGACACTGCTTATAGGACACTGCATAGAGGATGCTCCCTACAGAATGTTACCTACAGAATGCTCCTTACCCAATGCTGCCTATAGGACGGTCCCTGCAGGACAAGGCCCTCAGGATGCTCCCTACAGGACAATACCTACAGAACACTCCCTACAGAACGCAGCCTAAAGAATGCTCCCTGCCCACAGGACACTGCCTACAAGATGCTGCCCACAGGACGCTGCCTACAAGATGCTGCCCACAGGACGCTGCCTACAGAACAATGCCTACAGGATGCTGCCCACAAGACACTGCCCACAGGATGATCCCTGCAGGACGGTGCCTACAGGACTCTGCCCACAGGGCACTGTCTACAGGACACAGCCCACAAGATGCTGCCTACAGGACACTGCCCACAAGATGCTCCCTACAGGATGCAGCCTAGAGGATGCTGCCTAGAGGACACTGCCTACAGAATGCTGCCTACAGGACGTTGCCTACAGGATGCTGCCTACAGGATGCTGCCTACAGAACGCTAAGTGGCCACAACATGCTCCCTACAGAACACTGTCCACAGGACACTGTCCACAGGACACTGCCTATAGGACACTGCCTAGAGGATGCTCCCTACAGAATGTTACCTACAGAATGCTCCTTACCCAATGCTGCCTATAGGACGGTCCCTGCAGGACAAGGCCCTCAGGATGCTCCCTACAGGACAATACCTACAGAACACTACCTACAGAACGCAGCCTTAAGAATGCTCCCTGCCCACAGGACACTGCCTACAAGATGCTGCCCACAGGACGCTGCCTACAAGATGCTGCCCACAGGACGCTGCCTACAAGATGCTGCCCACAGGACGCTGCCTACAGAACAATGCCTACAGGATGCTGCCCACAAGACACTGCCCACAGGATGATCCCTGCAGAACGGTGCCTACAGGACTCTGCCCACAGGGCACTGTCTACAGGACACAGCCCACAAGATGCTGCCTACAGGACACTGCCCACAAGATGCTCCCTACAGGATGCAGCCTAGAGGATGCTGCCTAGAGGACACTGCCTACAGAATGCTGCCTACAGGACGTTGCCTACAGGATGCTGCCTACAGGATGCTGCCTACAGAACGCTAAGTGGCCACAACATGCTCCCTACAGAACACTGTCCACAGGACACTGTCCACAGGACACTGCCCACAGGACACTGCCTATAGGACACTGCCTAGAGGATGCTCCCTACAGAACGTTACCTACAGAATGCTCCAAGATGCTGCCCACAGGACGCTGCCTACAGAACAATGCCTACAGGATGCTGCCCACAAGACACTGCCCACAGGATGATCCCTGCAGGACGGTGCCTACAGGACACTGCCCACAGTACACTGTCTTCAGAACACTGCCTACAAGATGTTCCCTACAGGATGCAGCCTAGAGGATGCAGCCTAGAGGACACTGCCTACAGAATGCTGCCTACAGGATGCTCCCCACAGAATGCTGCCTACAGGACGCTAAGTGGCCACAATATTTGAACGTAAAGGCCTACACAGTACAATCTATGAGCTTCATTTTATGCCAAACGTTTTACATAAAAAAAAGAAAAATCTGCTATCATAATTTTAAGAATCAAAAGAAGTGTGTGTTGCAAATTCAAAACAGAAAAAAATGATCAAATATATATTTTTAGATATACTTGGTTACTTTATTGTCCTGTGCAGTTTTTTGAAAATTATTTGCATATCGATTTTGGCAGTCTTTTTCTTTTTGGTGGATTTTTTTTTTTTGTGGGTTTTGCTGCTAAAGACTTTTGCTTTCTTTTAATTTTAATGTTTGTCTATTGTTCGTTGTCCCATGTTGCACAATGGTAAACGTAATTTCGTTACACTGTGTACCTGTTCTCAGATGTATTGACAATAAAAGCCTCTTCACTTGACTTCTTCTTCTTACTGTGAATAAAAAAAAAGAGTGACAGGACACAAGGCACTTCGGGGAGCCAATCAGATTTCAGCTGGGGCCACTGCCTCTGTAGTCCCGCCCCTAGAACCGCCAGTAAACAAGAAGGTATTCATAATGTTATGGTTAAACAGTGTAGTTATACCGAACCAAACCTTAACTTTGGAGCATCTTTGCATCCAGACTAATGAAGCTCTGGGATCTTTTTCAGTTCTTAAAACAGAGCGAAATCCAGGACTGAAGGGAAAATGGTTTCAGTAATGATTTTACGCAATTTAGCCGCAATATTTATCCAAACAAGAGAAAAATAACAGCATCATTCCACACAGCTCGCTCTAATGGCACTCCAGAACGCCGTTCCAATCAAGTGCTCCACACAATTTACACCTAATTAACTGTCTTAGCTCTGCACACACTCTTATACGTGTGTGTGTGTGTGTGTGTGTGTGTGAGAGAGAGTGTGTGTTTATGTGAAAGATGCTACAAACAAGAAAAAGAGACAATTACACCCCAGTTAAAAACTACAAAGAGAGCCAATCAGCATTCAGTGGAAGTGTTTGGACACACACACACACACACACACTTCAGTGGGTCAAATAAACACAGTAAAGCTTCTGTCTCCGATAGGAGGGGAAAACACACTTACTGAAGCTAACCGCTATGCTAATTCTAATGAACCATTTTAATTCCAGGTTACATTTTAGATTATTCATAGTTTATAATACAATGATTTATGTTATTTATGTTTTACGTTGTTATTTAAATCATAAAACATCAAAAATAGTTTGATACTATCATTTACTTTATTGCTATATGATGATTTATATTATTCGCATTTTATAATAATATTTATAGAATACTTACAGTACATGTTAAAAGTTTGAACACACCTTAAATTAAGTTAAATAGATTTTTTTTTATTATTTTAAGATTAATACTAACTCAGTTGTAAAGTAGTGAAGAGGTAGAGTTACAGGTATACAGTGAATTATAGCTCTATTTGAGTAATGTTCTAATCCTGATTATGAGAAGCAAAAACTACTCAACTAAGTAAAAAAAAATGACTTTGAAGAAATGAAGGTCAGTCAATCCAAAAAAAAAGATTTGCAAGAACTTTGAAAGTATCCTCAAACGATGTCAGCTCAAAACCATTTAAAAACGTTATAATGATAGAACTGGCACTCATCAGGGTCGCAAGTTAACAGCAAGTTAACAGCAAGTTAACAGCTCCCCAGATAAGAGCACCTAAATGCTTCTTCACATAGTATTTAAGTTTGTTTAACACTTTTAAGTTACTACATGATTCCTTATACAGTGTTCCCTCTGAATCACTTTACTATTAATCTACAATGTAGAACATTTTAAAATAATAATTAAAAAAAAAAACATAAAATGTTAAGCGTGTCCAAACTTTTAACTGGTACTGTATTATTAAGTATAGGGCCTTTATGAAGTATTACAGCAGCTTTTGTACAACCGTTTAAAAATAAATAAAATGAATAAAGAGCAAAATTTAAGTTCTGGATTAAAATGTCAAACATTTTAATATCTGTAATTCACTTCACTAAATTATAGTTCCTCAAGCAGACCCCCGTCCATCTGCTGAGTCACTTTTTTTAGAGCAGCACAGATGATACAGATGTGCAAATGCACACAAACAGCCAATAGAAAATGACTTTCCGTCTGGAGCAAAAACTGTACTGAATATGAACCAAATGGCACCATTCCATAAACCTCCTGAGGACATTTAATTTCTGTACATTTATCTGCACTATGATACCTTATTTTTTAAAACTTCAACCCTTTGGCCTCATATAGAAACACTGCTCATAACTTCTAGTGGTCACATGACAACATTACACTCAATTAATTGAAAATATAAAGGCGGGAATCCCAGTCTGAAGTTTCTACAGCCAATTCTCATAATATTTTATATTTAAAACTAGTGTTTTTAACATATATAGCTTCAAAATTGCAATAACATGAAGCTACAATATGAGTAAATAATCCAAACTGTCCACATATGAGGACATTTTAGGTCCTATTTTAGTGATATGTTGTAGCACACTGGTCAATTACAGATGGAGCAGCTGGATTTAGGTTATGTCAATGTGTCGTTAGTATTGCAAGGGCGTGAAAAATACACCTTGCACGGCTTGAAACGTGCAAAAGAAATGAACTAATTCTCTTAATTAATCATAGTTGTGTTCAAGTTTGGGCGTAACGTAAAATAAACCACTCAGTGTGCCAGTTGTCATTCCCTTTAAGAGCCGGGTAAGCTCTGACTTTGGCACGTTCATATCTTAAGCATTGCCGAGTAGCATCACAGCGCTAATGCTTGTAGGAAAGCGCAGCGACTCGGTTCTGATACATCAGCTCACAGATGCAGCCTTGTGCTGATCCATATCACCCTAGGAGTGATGAGGGAAGAGAGCGCCATCTACTGTACCCACCCAGAGAGAGAGAGCAAGGACAATTGTGCTCTCTCAGGGCTCCGGCAGCTGATGGCAAGCTGCATGACTGGGATTCAAATCAGTGATTTTAGATGAAACAGTGAACGAGCAGGTGTCTCATTACTTTATCCATATTTTGCAGCTTATTTCGTAGCTTTATTTGGACACTACAGTTTCCGCTGCTGTATTTTTGGGTCTGGCTGGAGTGTCCCTCCCCTAGAGGACATAATTTTGTGATTAAATGAGAAATCATGAGCGTCCCGGATTACCTCACCCTCTACGTGAGTACAGGATGTTCTACAGGGTTGTAGAGATGAGTAAGAGGGAACAGGGAGAAGACCCCCTCTGAGGATCGCTGTGGAAAGGCATTAGAGATATGAAATAGATACTGTTCCTCCTTTAATTCTGTTTTAGTCGTAATGCAGGGAAAAATAATACAACCTGCCCTTGTGAAACGGAAGTGAACTTAAGAGCAGTAAAAGTATGCTCAAATTAGGTAAAGAATAGTGAAAGTACATTTCCAATTTAATATACTATACTCTGTATTTTCATAAAATGTATTTTTAAGCAATATGCTTTATATATACAGTTCTGGACATCTAGAAATTAAGAGACCACTTCAATTTCCGAATCAGTTTCTCTGATTTTGTTATTTATATGTTTATATTTGAGTAAAATGAACATTGTTGTTTTATTCTATAAACTACAGACAACATTTCTCCCAAATTCCAAATAAAAATATTCTCATTTAGAGCATTTATTTGCAGAAAATGAGAAATGACTCATAACAAAAAGAGGCAGAGCTTTCAGACCTCAAATAATGCAAAGAAAACAAGTTCATAATCATAAAGATTTAAGAGTTCAGAACATTTTAATCACCGTTTTCATGCATCTTGGCATCATGTTCTCCTCCTCCACCAGTCTTACACACTGCTTTTGGATAACTTTATGCTGCTTTACTCCTGGTGCAAAAATTCAAGCAGTTCAGTTTGGTGGTTTGATGGCTTGTGATCATCCATCTTCCTCTTGATTATATTCCAGAGGTTTTCAATTTGGTAAAATCAAAGAAACTCATCATTTTTTGGCATTCTGTCCTGGGTAAAATGCTGTAGTGCTGTAGTTCAGTGGTTTCGGGTTAAGAGTACGCCGTGCGATATTGGCTGCTGCTTCTCACCAGTGTGTAGATGAGTGCTGAGTATAAATGGTTGTGTGTAAAAACGTGATTGTAAAGCTATATTAGTGTAACTTTATTCATTTATTCATTCATTCATTTATTCATTCATACTATATACCTGCATCTGTCTGGGACTGATATGCTGTAACTGCATGCTGAGTTCTGTTCTCCTCTGTTGGTTTGTGTTTTCTGAGCTTTTATATTTTCAGTGTTTCCTCTGATGGTGTACTCCACTGTATCCCGGGTGTGTTTTATGTAATTACAGTGCTGCAGTGTGGGCTGAGCTTTATTATAGTTTTATCATTTTATAATAGCACTGTTTTCATCCCACATTCATAATTAACGTTTAATCTGAATTTCGGTCAATTTCTGTTTTTAAACAGGTTTCATAAACAATCCTGACCTGGGAGCCTTTATCATAATCACGCATTTAATAACCGTCACAAAACACAGCTCATATTAACCTCTCTCGCCCTTTCTCTCTCTCTCTCTCTCTCTCTCTCTCTCTCTCTCTCTCTCTCTCTCTCTCTCTCTCTCTTTCTTTAGTCTCTTTAGTTTCTGTCTATAGTCTTTCTCTCTATCATTCTGTTTTCATTATTACTGCTCTCTCTCTCTCTTTCTATAGTCTCTAGATTCTGTCTATAGTCTTTCTATCATTCTGTTTTCATTATTACTGCTCTCTCTTTCTCTCTCTCTCTCTTTCTCTCTTTAGTCTCTTTAGTTTCTAGTTTCTTTCTATTATTCTGTTTTCATCATCACTGCTCTCTCTTTCTCTCTCTCTCTCTCTCTCTCTCTCTCTCTTTCTTTAGTCTCTTTAGTTTCTGTCTATAGTCTTTCTATCATTCTGTTTTCATTATTACTGATCTCTCTCTCTCTTTCTATGGTCTCTAGATTCTGTCTATAGTCTTTCTATCATTCTGTTTTCATCATTACTGCTCTCTCTTTCTCTCTCTCTCTCTCTTTCTCTCTTTAGTCTCTTTAGTTTCTAGTTTCTTTCTATTATTCTGTTTTCATTATCACTGCACTCTCTCTCTCTCTCTCTTTCTCTCTCACACATGTTTTTCAGTTACAGTACCAGTCAAAAGTTTGGAAACACATTCTCATTTAATGGTTTTATTTTTTATTTTTATTACGAGGGAACACATAATGAATCATGTAGAAAGTTTTTTTTTTTTTTTTACACCTGTAGTTGTGTTATAGTTTCTATGGTCCAGATCAGTTGAGGAGTTTGTTTATTTGGAGCGTTTCTCCCTCTGTTTGGTTTGGTTTCACACAGGCATAAAAAACCTAAACGCACCAAAATGTGCACCAATAAACTGTGCAGCGCAGATGTACATGTAGTAAACAGAGTGGCGCGACTGCAAGCAGTGAACACAGCACAGACCCCACATGTAAACAGCATGGAGCAGCGGAGACAGTGTTTGTTTATAGCTGTGGTAATTAGCGTTATCTGGCTAATATTTCAGATTAAACTGCACCTTATCAGCAGATAAACTCAAATAAAAGGAGCATATTTGTTAGCTGGGTCGGATCGAGACCGGATCACGTTCTCAGAGTTGCGATTACTGTTTTCACACCTGCTCAATCGAACCCCACTAAGGGCACAAATGATCCAAAGTCATTTTTTACCATTTCAAATAGTGCTGGTGTGAAAACGCCTTTAAAAGTGTTAAACAAACCAAAATACTGTATAAGGTGCTCTTTTCTGGGAGCTGTTAACTTGTAGTTTCTGAGGCTGGTAACTCTGATTAACTATTTATTAATTATTTATCTTGCACAATATAGAGGGAACTCTTGCTCTGATGAGCGCCAGTTTCATCATAATAAGGTTTAGATGATCTTTGCAATGACTGCACTTGAGGATACTTTTTTTTTTCTTTATTTAGTTAAGTAGTTCTTGCTTCTCATAATCTGTATTAGAATATTACTCAAATAGAGCTATTCACTGTATACCTGTAACTCTACCTCTTCACTACTTTACTTTAACTGATGCTCTCAAACACATTAAGCTAAGAGACAAACCACAGATAAAACTTGGCTCTGAAACTTCTTTCATACCTAGATAACAAATTTATACATAAAAGGTTAAAAATCTGAGGTAAATTCTTGTTCTTTTGTTATGATTGTGATGCCCCAGCCATACGTCAGTGATTCTTACAGAGAATAACTCTCTCTCTCTCTTTCTCTCTCTCTTTCTCTCTCTGGGCCACATAAATGAAGAAAGCAAAGCCTAAAAACTAGTAATGCTACAAGACCCCCACACACACACACACACACACACACACACAGTCTCTTTAGCAGTCAGGATCAGACTAGGAGTGAGGCGTGTGTGTGGGAGTGCAGCTAAAGAGCTAAAAAACAATAGGCAAGCCATCAGCACCACTAAAGCACTATGTGTGCGTGTGTGTGTGTGTGTGTGTGTGTGTGTGTGTGTGTGTGTGTGTGTGTGTGTGTAAGAGAGAGAGAGAGAGAGAAACTACACACAAGAGTCAAGGCTATGCGGATGTTTTTAAGAGCCTCTGTCTGATCTGTGTAAAGCCTAGTAATCCCTACACACACACACACACACACACACACACATCTAAACACACAAACACACACACACTCTCTGTTTTGACCCTCTCCCATGTGGGCAGTACAAACACTCAGGCTCTGATCCTCTCACTCAGAACGATCCACTAGCAGTGCTCAAACACACACACACATACACACAAATACACACATACACACACACAAAAAAACACACACACACACAATACAAACTTTTGCCTCTTTTATCAGTTGAAGTGATTTAGAAGTGAATGAGTGACTAAGGGCTACAGAAGAGGGACCATAAAAAAGCTCCTCAGCCAATCAGCATCCAAGGATGTTATGACATCATTCTAAAATAAGATTAAAAGTAAAAATCAAAAGCTTAAACTACACAAAATCACTCTCACATAAAGATAAATAGATCTCACCAGCTCTATTATTACCAGTTTTTCTTTTAAAACGAGCCGTTTAAGGTCTCTGTCACTTTTATGCAAATAAGCTGTTGCTGGACACGCCCCATGTTTACACTGAGCGATTACTACATTTTAAACATGATAAAGCACAAAACTCAGTATTTGAAATTACCTATGTATCCCTCGTCTGTGAGCTGACTTGCTGTAGACAGTAGGTACAGATCCCTCCCTCAGACGAAGTCTGCTGGCTAATCCTGCTGTGTACTGTCTGAGGTTCTTAACCAGGAGTCTGAAATGGCCGATCTTCAACTAGAAGATCAAGTGCGTGGAGCTCTGGTGGGGGTTGAGGGGTGGGGCCAGGGTAGTTCTATGCAGGCTTCTGTTTGGGACATCACAATAAGGGAGGAGCCTGCAAATCAGGCTTCTTGCACCATTTTAAAAGCCAAATTTAATGTTTTTTAAGACTTCAATAAATATAATTTAGGATGCAAAAATGTAATTATAATTTTTTTAGCTCTTTCTCGGGTAATGTTAGTACTGTTAGTTAACTCGCCGTTAATGTTAGCTAGCTTTCTGCTTACCTTAGTTTTATCCCTGGTAATGTTAGCTAGCTTGTTTAAGCTAGCTAAACGTTAGTATGTTAGCTAGCTTGCTGCTAAAGTTACTTAGCTTGCTGCTAATGTTAGTATGTTATCTAACTCGCCGCTAATGTTAACTAGCTCTCCGCTAACCTTAGTTTTATCACTGGTAATGTTAGCTAGCTCGTTTAAGCTAGCTAAAGTTAGTATGTTAGCTAGCTCACTGCTAAAGTTAGGGGGTTATCTATCTGACCGCTAAAGTTAGTTTGTTAGCTAGCTCGCTACTAAAGTTAGTATGTTAGCTTGCTCACCGCTTAAGTTGGTATGTGAGCTAGCTCACTGCTAAAGTTGGTATGTTAGCTAGCTTGCTGCTAAAGTTAGTTTGTTAGCTAACTCTCTGCTAATGTTAGCTAGCTCTCCATTAATCTTAGTTCCCTCCCCAGATTAGATGTTTTATACCTACAACAAATCTACTGGAAATGTAAGACAAATTAAGAATTTTCTTCATTAAAAGTTATAATTAGCACTATTTTACCATAGTTTAATGTGTAGTTTTAATGTTTTATTGCTGAATTCTTCATAAAAAGCACAAAAAAAGATGGCAAGTAGTTTGTTTCAGTAACTTGTTAGCTAAATAACTTTCCCGTTCCTCCTTAAATGGTGCAAAAGATGGCATGGGCTGTGGCATTTAAGGTGGAATGGTAAAAATAAAATAAAATAAAAGCTAATCAAAGCTAATTTCAGCTCTCCAAAATAAGATCTGGGCAATAATAATAATTCATTTCTGCACCAATTCCCACCTTTCTGAAGACATACAATAAAATATGGCGTGAATATGACTAGTTAACCAGCAGAAGCAGCTCGGTTACTGAACTTTAGCGCTCCTGATGACTCAATGTAGCTTTAGAAGGCCCAATCCCATTTCACCCCTTGGTCCAATCACTTACCCCTAACCCTTCTTTTTGAGTGTCCCTTCCTCTTGGAACAGAGTTATTATGATAAGGGGTGAAATCCTCCACTCTAAGAACTGGAAAACCCTCAAACACCCGATACGTAATCAGGAGCGTTTAATAAAGTTCAGTAACCTTACTGCTGCTGCTGCTGCTGATTAACTAGCTAACTTTAGGGAGTATTTGATTGTATGTCTTCAGAAAGCAGGGAGAAATTAATTATTATTGTCTATTCTTTAATTCCTCTGTGATGGGAAGCTAAAATTAGCTTTGATTAGATTTTATTTTATTGTATTTTTTATTTGTTCCGCCTTAAATGCTGCAGCCCCTGCTGTTTGTTGCACGATTTAAGGTGGAACGGGAAAGTTAGCCAGCAAGCTAGCAATCTTTTTTGTGCTTGTTATGAAGAATTTCAGCCATAGAACTCTGATAACAAGGTGCTAATCGTCACATTTAACAATGAAAATACTGAAATGTGTGGGTTTCTTACCAGTGATTCTCATACCTCTCGGTTTAAAGTGTAATAAAGTGTATTTAACCAGAGCTAAGATACCCATCTGCGCAAGAGTGTGTGTGTGTGTGTGTGTTTAAGACTGACATTTCCTCGTGGAAGGTTCTGGCCTCGTGTTAAGCAGTTGGGTGTTAAGTGCTGGGAGATCAGAACGAGACGAGGCGAGAAATAAAAGAGGCTTTTTTAGAGCAGCAGATCCTGACCCCACATCACTCCCACAGTTTAACATAATCACACACACACACACACACACACACACACACTCACTCACACACACGCACATACACACACTCGCGTATCTACGGCAGGAGGAGGAGTGGAAAGATCAGATTATCCTCGGCATTCGATGGAAGATCAGACCAATTCCATGCAAGAGCAGCAGACTACAGTCACACACACACACACACACACACACACACACACACACACACACACACACACACACACTTAAACATTGAGTTTCTTTAATTTTACCAAATTGAAAACCTCTGGAATATAATCAAGAGGAAGATGGATGATCACAAGCCATCAAACCACCAAACTGAACTGCTTTAATTTTTGCACCAGGAGTAAAGCAGCATAAAGTTATCCAAAAGCAGTGTGTAAGACTGGTGGAGGAGAACACGATGCCAAGATGCATGAAAACTGTGATTAAAAACCACCAGGGTTATTCCACCAAATATTATTACTCACAAATATACCTATAAATAGCAAAATCAGAGAAACTGATATAGTTTCCTAACTTTTTCCAGAGCTGTATATCACTACACAAGTGTATCTTTAAAGTCACTTGCCTCACATTCCCTTTAAGAGCCAGGTGAGCTCTGACTTTGGCGGATTGCTATTTTAATGGCACAGCTACCTAGATGTGTCCAACGCTTCTCAGCAGGAAACTGACCTGCTGTAAATACAGTACAATGTGTGCACTGGGGACACACTTGTGTTGACAACGTCTGGTCTCTGTTGGCGTCTGTCTAGGTTGTATTCAGTCAGTGGAGCACCTGTGTTTTCCATTGTCAAAATACGACAAGCAAAACAACACAGAGAGAATATGTAAAAATAGATTCCTGGCAGGATGTAAGATAGCAATGAGCATTAAGATGCACCTTGTGGAAGATAAGGCCCTATTTGTTTTACAAGCTTATGAATAAACCGTAAGAAAAACAATAGAAAATCAGAGAACAATAATAATAGAAATATTAAAATACTGATTCTCTGATAAAATCACTCAGTAGTAAAATTGGCATGTTGCATTGTGACATATGTGTTACACACTACTTCTGTATGTGCAGATCAATACATATTACCTATTCCTCTAAATTTATAATCGTTTATTGTTCCGACAAACTTTTATCTTCCTTCTGAATAAATTTATAAACCCACACTTACAGTACATGCAATAAAAAAACATATTCCCACTCTCTATCACACACACACACACACTCACACTCACACACACACACTCATATCTCACAGAGGATATAAAAGTGTCTATATTTTCTATAGTCAGAGAGAAAAAAAAGAGTAAAAGCTCTAAATGGAGATCCATTTTCAGACCGAGTGGCTCACGGGGGATTGTGGGGGCTCAAGTTTGTTCCCGGGGGATTGTGGGGGTTTGAGTTTTTTCCACTCAGATCCATCACACCTCTTAACTACCGCTAATGACTCTCATCACCCGCCCAAATGAATATTTCAGAGTGGCTAATGAAGAGAGAGAGACGGAGATAGAGAGAGAGAGAGAGACAGAGACAGAGACGGAGAGAGGGATAGAGACAGAGAGAGAGAGAGAGAGAGAGAGAGAGACGGAGAGAGAGAGAGAGACAGAGAGAGAGACTGAGAGAGATGGAGAGAGAGAGAGAGAGACTGAGAGAGAGAGAAACGTAGAGAGAGAGATGGAGAGAGGGAGAGAGAGAGAGAGAGAGAGAGAGAGAGAGAGAGAGAGAGAGAGAGAGAGAGAGAGAGAGATAGACAGTGAATTGAAAGTGTGCAATGCATCAGTTACTACAGTACTAGTACTATACTTTTGTTAATAAAGTATTTGGTACAGTATTGATTGTACACCTCATTCCCACCTCATTTACCCCTCTCCACTCACCTCATATACCCCTCTCCACTCACCTCATATACCCCTCTCCACTCACCTCATATGAGGTGGGTGGCACCTCATTTACCCCTCTCCACCCACCTCATTTACCCCTCTCCACCCACCTCATTAACTCTTCTCCACCCACCTCCTTTACCCCTCTTCACCCACCTCATTTAACCTCTCCACCCACCTCATTTACCCCTCTCCACCCACCTCATTTATACTTCTCCATCAACCTTGTTTACACTTCTACGCCCACCTGGTTTACCCCTCTCCACCCACCTCATTTAAACCTCCCCCGCACCTTGTTTAGACTTTTCCACCCACCTCATTTACACCTCTCCACCCACCTTGTTTACCCCTCTCCACCCACCTTGTTTACCCCTCTCCACCCACCTCATTTAACATCTCCACCCACTTCATTTACCCCTCTTCACCCACCTATTTAACCTCTCCACCCACCTGTTTTATACCTCCCCACCCACCCCATTTACCCCTCTTCACCCACCTCATTTACACCTCTCCACCCACCTCATTTACCCCTCTCCACCCACTTCATTTACACCTCTCCACCCACCTTGTTTAAGCTTTTCCAACCACCTCTTTCACCCCTCTCCACCCACCTCGTTTACACCATTCCACCCACCTCATTTACACCTCTCTGCCCACCTCTTTGACACTTCTCTGCCCACCATGTTTAGGCGTCTCCATCCACCTTATTTAAGTTTTTCTTGCACCTCTTTCCTTTCATCTTGATCAGGTTTTACCACCCAACATATTTACAGTGTTAACACCTGTCCATCCACCTCATTTGAGACATTCTGTCTAGGATTTGCATGTTCCCACCCATCTCATTTGCATTTCTCCACCCACCACATTGGCTACAAGTGTGTCTGTAAGGGGAGGGGCAGTGAATCTCTCAATTCCCCTAATTCCCCAACTCCCAAAACTCCCATAATCCTCCCTGGCTGCCGTGTGTGTGTGAGCACACACTCCTTCTGAGGCTTCTTTCCTTTCTCCTGAAAATTCCTCACATTAAAGGAGGAACACGGCGTGAAAGCCTGCAGCACTCGCTTAGAGAAAGAGAGAGAGAGAGAGAGAGAGAGAGAGAGAGAGAGGAAAAGAAAGAGAGAGAGAGGAAAAGAAAGAGAGAGAGAAAGAGCGAGAGTGCAGGAAGTGAAGGGAAATGAACCCAGACTGAGCTTGTTAACCTCGTTAACCTCGTTACTTTAGACACAACAACCATCAGAGCGCAGAGGCTTTATTTACGCTGATTATTTACACTCTGTGAGTCTGTGTGTGTGTGTCTGTGTGTGTGTGTGTGTGTGAAAAGTAACACCAGTAACACATCTTGAACTTTACATTGTCAAAACATATCATCATCTTATTTAGTCCATATGTAACACTGCCATAACTCATATCAGAGCAATATAAATGATCTTAAACATTAAATATTTACCATTAATACATTAATAATATATTTTGTTTTTAAACATATCTAAATTTTAAAAACTGGGGTGTCGCTTTTCGTGGGAGTTCTTCTTCTGGACACGTCACGCGTCTATACGTACTTACGTCACACGTACAACCTCTAAAAGAACATCCGGCTCAGTTTTACTGAACACGAGCGGCTGGTGGAGCATTGGAGACCTCAGAAGGGGAACCTTAGAGCTCAGTAGCTCGTTCATCCATAGTAAAACCAATGAAACGAAGGAGTAAACTCTCTCTCTCTCTCTCTCTTTCTCTCTCTCTGACTGAACATAACCTGGATTTGGATTCATGCGCTTTGAAAGGAGACCGCATCACACCCTCCCAGTTTAAAATGATTCTTCTGCATGCTCCTGGCAATTACCCATTCTCACCAGAAGGGCTATAAATCCCCTAAACCCCAAAACGTTATAAACTCTAGAGACTGAATACATGTCAATAATTCTACAGAAATTGATCTACATTGGACTTTTTAGAAGATATTGTTGCAGAGCTGCTTTCCCATGCAGTAAAAGCTTTAAAGCATGTCTTTTAATGTATTCTTTATATACCACATTAATTTAAGTCTACGTAAATCCACTTTTTCATTATACACGCTCTTTAAAAGTGCAGAAAAGTGACTTTGACGTCGAAAAAACACGGAAAACATTGTTTTCTTCGTCAGTAGGAGCCCGAAGTGTTTCTATTTCCAACCTCATTCACTCCGATTCTACACACAAACAGAAATAAATAAATAAAAATAAAAATAAAATATCGCTGCCGGAGAGATCACCCACCCCGAGCAGCAGACGCTGCGTTTCTGATTTTTCACAATTTCACCAGAACGCTGCGAGAGGAATGAAAGCAAGTCGTTTCTGTAATGAGATGAGCACGGCTGGAGTGTGTGTGTGTGTGTGTGTGTGTGTTGACTGCTCTGTGTGAGTGAATAGTGAAAGGAAATTGCATGATGGGAATTCAGTTCTGTAAGAAAATGCTCTCATTTCCATCAAATCCAGACAGAAATGATCCGAAAACACATCAACCGAGACACCAAACACCCGCAAAACTTCAGGGAACACTTTCTCGGAAACACCTACCACTCCCTTGTACACATACTCAGCGTGGCCAAATTATTGGAAACACTTACCATACTATCTTGTAGCTACTCTAAATGGCCACTTTATCAGAAATGCCTCCTACTCCGACTTCCACCCTTTAGCTACACTTTGTGGCCATTAGAAACTTTATTAGAAACACCTACTACTACACCTTGTAGCTACACTTAGTGGCCACTTTATTAGAAACACCTACTACACTATCTTGTAACTACTCTCTGTAAGTGGCCACTTTATCAGAAACACCTACTACTACTACCTTGTAGCTACACTTGGTGGCCACTTTATTGGAAACACCTACTATACTATCTTGTAGAGACATTTTGTAAGTGGCCACTTTATCAGAAACACCTACTACTACTACCTTGTAGCTACATTTAGTGGCCACTTTATTAGAAACACCTACTATATTATCTTGTAGCTACACTTTGTAAGTGGCCACTTTATCAGAAACACCTACTACTACCTTGTAGCTACACTTAGTGGCCACTTTATTAGAAACACCTACTATATTATCTTGTAGCTACACTTTGTAAGTGGCCACTTTATCAGAAACACCTACTACTACACCTTGTAGCTACACTTAGTGGCCACTTTATTAGAAACACCTACTACACTATCTTGTAACTACTCTCTGTAAGTGGCCACTTTATTAGAAACACCTACTATATTATCTTGTAGCTACACTTTGTAAGTGGCCACTTTATCAGAAACACCTACTACTACACCTTGTAGCTACACTTAGTGGCCACTTTATTAGAAACACCTACTACACTATCTTGTAACTACTCTCTGTAAGTGGCCACTTTATCAGAAACACCTGCTACTACTACCTTGTAGCTACACTTAGTGGCCACTTTATTAGAAACACCTACTACACTATCTTGTAACTACTCTCTGTAAGTGGCCACTTTATTAGAAACACCTACTATATTATCTTGTAGCTACACTTTGTAAGTGGCCACTTTATCAGAAACACCTACTACTACTACCTTGTAGCTACACTTAGTGGCCACTTTATTAGAAACACCTACTACACTATCTTGTAACTACTCTCTGTAAGTGGCCACTTTATTAGAAACACCTACTATATTATCTTGTAGCTACACTTTGTAAGTGGCCACTTTATCAGAAACACCTGCTACTACTACCTTGTAGCTACAGTTAGTGGCCACTTTATTAGAAACACCTACTATACTATCTTGTAGAGACATTCTGTAACTGGCCACTTTATCGGAAACACAAACTATACTATACAATCTTGTAGCTACATTCTGTAATTGGCCACTTTATCGGAAACACAAACTATACTATACTATCTTGTAGCTACACTTTGTAAGTGGCCACTTTATCAGAAACACCTACTATACTATCTTGTAGCTACACTTTGTAAGTGGCCACTTTATCAGAAACACCTACTACTACTACCTTGTAGCTACAGTTAGTGGCCACTTTATTAGAAACACCTACTATACTATCTTGTAGAGACATTTTGTAAGTGGCCACTTTATCAGAAACACCTACTATACTATCTTGTAGAGACATTTTGTAAGTGGCCACTTTATTGGAAACACCTACTATTCCTATACTATCTTGTAGCTACATTCTGTAATTGGCCACTTTATCGGAAACACCTACTATACTATACAATCTTTTAGCTACATTCTGCAAGTGGCCACTTTATTGGAAACACTTACTATACTATACTATCTTGTGGCTACATTCTGTAAGTGGCCACTTTTTTAGAAACACCTACTATAACTATACTTTCTTGTAGCTACATTTTGAAAGTGGCCACTTTATTGGAAACACCTACTATTACTATACTATCTTGTAGCTACCCTTTGAAAGTGGCCACTTTATCAGAAATAACCTTCCTTGTACTTTTGGCTCTTATTAATGTGGTTTTGTTCACTAACAGGGTATTTATTTTGATTTAATTGTATTATTATTTTATTAATATTATAATAGCTGTTATAACCGCGTGGTTCTGCAGTGGTGAGGTTGTATCGCGGCTCCGTGGTGAGACTCGTTCGCTCTCGGACGTTCTCTGAAAGCTAAAATTTACCGCATCCACATCCATCATCATAACTGTGACAGATCAATGGCTAAAGCCCATTATTTGGTCGTTATTAAACTCAGTGGAGAGAGAGCGGCGGTGGGATAAGGCCGAGCGAGCCGGGGTGTGTGTTAATGTGCTGTAGTATCTGTAGAGTAATGAATAAGGCTAATCTATCAACCGTCAGACAAAGACCAGCAAGGGAGAAAAGAGAGAGAGTGAGAGAGAGAGAGAGAGAGAGAGAGATAGTAACTCTCCACAATCATCTATAAAAAGGTTGAGTTTGCTTTGCTTTCTTTAGTTTATTTTGTAAAAGAAAAAAAAATGTTTTCATCCATATCTACAATACCATCCCTTGCCATACTTGTCTATACCTATCTATACCCATACCATCTCTTTGCATAAGTATCTATGCCTATCCATAACAATCTATACCCATACCTATCTATACCCATACCATCCCTTTTTTACTTATCTATACCTGTTCAGAACAATCTATACCCATATCTATCTTTAGCGTATAATTTTTACCCATACCCATTTTTGGCTCATAACATGATCATCCATACCTATACACAATATACTATACCCATCAATACCTATACTCAATATACTATTCCCATCAATACCTATACTCAATATACTATTCCCATCAATACCTATAGTCAATATACTATACCCATCAACACCTATACTCAATATACTACACCCATCAACACCTATACTCAATATACTATACCCATCAACACCTATACTCAATATACTACACCCATCAACACCTATACTCAATATACTACACCCATCAACACCTATACTCAATATACTATACCCATCAATACCTATACTCAATATACTATTCCCATCAATACCTATAGTCAATATACTATACCCATCAATACCTATACTCAATATACTATACCCATCAATACCTATACTCAATATACTATACCCATCAACACCTATACTCAATATACTATACCCATCAATACCTATAGTCAATATACTACACCCATCAACACCTATACTCAATATACTATACCCATCAATACCTATACTCAATATACTACACCCATCAACACCTATACTCAATATACTATACCCATCAATACCTATACTCAATATACTACACCCATCAATACCTATAGTCAATATACTATACCCATCAACACCTGTACTCAATATACTACACCCATCAATACCTATACTCAGTATACTACACCCATCAATACCTATACTCAATATACTATACCCATCAATACCTATACTCAATATACTATACCCATCAATACCTATACTCAATATACTATTCCCATCAATACCTATAGTCAATATACTATACCCATCAACACCTATACTCAATATACTATACCCATCAATACCTATACTCAATATACTACACCCATCAATACCTATACTCAATATACTATACCCATCAATACCTATACTCAATATACTATACCCATCAATACCTTTACTCAATATACTATACCCATTAACACCCATACTCAATATATTATACCCATCAATACCTATACTCAATATGCTATACCCATCAAGACCTATACTCAACGTATTATACCATTACATACTATTTACACCTTCTATACCCAAACTCAACATACCCATCCATACCCATTAATACCCTTCTATATCCAAACTCAACATACCTGTCCATACCCATTAATACCCTTCTATACCCATAGTCAACATACCCATGCATACCCATGCATCCATACTTGATGTCAAACTATACACATACTCATCTATAACCACCCATACTCATTGTGATCTATACCCTTATCTATGTATAATCATACTTAAACATAAATATTCATACCATACAATTCCATACTAATCCTAACCCATTCCATGCCTTTCCATACTTATCTATACCTATCCATACCAATCTATATCCATACCTAACCATACACATACTTTCTCTTGCCATATGCATCTATAAATATCCATACCAATCTATACCCATACCTATCTATACCCATACCATCTCTTTCCATACACCCATACCCATTCATACCCTTCTATACCCAAACTCAATATACCCATCCATACTTATAGTCAACATACCATACCCATTTGTACTGATCTATACCCACCCATACTCATTTTGATCTGTATACATCTATACCCATATCTATCTATACCCAAAAACACCTATTCCCATAGAAATTCATACACATACTCATTAATACACATACCCATACATACCAATATATTTATTTAGTGTTCTGAACATGTTTATATGATGTTTTTAATTTTTTTTATAAAATATTTTTTTTTGTTTTAGTTTTAAATATTATTCTTTTTTTCTGTAGTGTAAAGTTTCAGGCTGCAGGAGGATAAAGCCGTACCTGAGGGTGAACTGCTCGGTGGTGGCCATTGTGTCCAGCAGGATTTGGAAGCCGACCACCTGGCCCTGTTTAACCGGACTGGCTGGAGCCACGATCTGGATGTTCCGGTCCAGTCTGAGCTTCTTCCCCTCGGCTTTACTGTCCACCGAGCCCAGAGTCAGCGTTCCAATCCGCTGCACCTCCACTTCCTGCCCCCTGCCCTGCGCCCTGCAGTCACCCCCCTGCTCGTCCGCCAGGGACAGGGAGTAGTGCAGCTCCATGGTGGGCAGGGGGGGCTCCTGAGAGCGCCTGCGGGGGGGCGGCGGGGTGAACCAGGACTGAGGGACGTCCAGCCGGGTCACACACATGCCCAGACTGCCCTCCAGCCGGCAGGCCGCAGATACTGACCCCTCGCCGTGGTCCCGGATGCCCACCACCCGTACGCAGGGTAACAGCTCGGCCGCGGGGTCCAAGTCATCCCACCTGAGAGAGAGAAACCAGAAAAATAAGAAAAATTAAAAAGAGAACGAGAAAAATATGAAAAATAAAAGAGAGAATGTGAAAAATAAGAAAAATAAAAGAGAGAACGAGAAAAATAAGAAAAATAAAAGAGAGAACGAGAAAAATAAGACAAATAAAAGAGAGAACGAGAAAAATGAGAAAAATAAAAAAATAAAAAAGAGAAAGAGAAAAATAAGAAAAAATAAAAGAGAAAATGAGAAAAATATGAAAAATAAAAGAGAGAACGAGAAAAATAAGAAAAAGAAAAGAGAGGATGAGAAAAATAAAAAAATAAAAAAGAGAGAATGAGAAAAATAAAAAA
Organism: Astyanax mexicanus; assembly: GCF_023375975.1. Classification (NCBI taxonomy): domain Eukaryota; kingdom Metazoa; phylum Chordata; class Actinopteri; order Characiformes; family Acestrorhamphidae; genus Astyanax; species Astyanax mexicanus. Next base: position 33,959,822 of record NC_064429.1, read on the forward strand.
ATAAAAAAGAGAATGAGAAAAATAAGAAAAATAAAAGAGAAAATGAGAAAAATATGAAAAATAAAAGAAAGAATGAGAAAAAAATGAAAAATAAAAGAGAGAACAAGAAAAATAAGAAAAATAAAAGAGAGAACGAGAAAAATAAGAAAAATAAAAGAAAGAATGAGAAAAATATGAAAAATAAAAGAGAGAATGAGAAAAAGAAGTAAAAATAAAAGAGAGAACGAGAAAAAAAGGCTAAATGGATCAGAGTACTTAGGAAACAAGTATGACAGTGATTTAGCCAGAATGCTAACACTGTTTCCGACATGCTAACCACACAGTAAGGATGTCGGATGAGAGCCATAGCCAGCATGCTAACACTGCGGTAGCAATGTTGGACAAGGTCTATAGCTTGGATGCTAACACTGTAGTAGCAATGTTGGACAAGGCTAATGCTGTAGTAGTGATGTTGTAAAAGGCCCTTAGCTTGGATGCTAATGCTGTAGTAGCAATGTTGGACAAGGCTAATGCTGTAGAAGTGATGGTGGACAAGGCCCTTAGCTTGGATGCTAAAACTGTGGTAGCAATGTTGGACAAGGCCCTTAGCTTAGATTCTAACACTGTGTTAGCAATGTTGGACAAGGCCCATAGCATGGATGCTAACACTGAGGTAGCAATGTTGGACAAGGCTAATGCTGTAGTAGTCATGTTGGACAAGGTCTATAGCTTGGATGCCGACACTGTAGTAGTGATGTTGGACATGGCCCTTAGCATGGATGCTAACACTGTGGTCGCAATGTTGGACAAGGCTAATGCTGTAGTAGTGATGTTGGACATCCAGGCCAATAGCCTAGATGCTAACATTGCGTACAGAAGAACCTCACCTGCGTCCGGTCAGGTAGAACAGCAGGTGAGCCTGCGGCCGATCCGCCCTGATCGCCGTGGTTACCAGGTGTGCCCTCACCTTCCAGCCCTGCGTCAGGTGCGCTGTGTGTGTGAGGAGCGTGGAGGTGGGCGTCAGCGCCCCCTGCAGGATGTCAGGCGGCACCAGCGTGTCGGCGGTCAGGTTGCCGTAGCTACAGTTGATGGACAGCAAGGGGGCGGGGCCCGAGGGCTGGTGTAGGAAGAGGGTCTCGCTGCGCGTCTGTAGACTCCCGTTGCGCATCACTTCCTGCCCCGCCTCCCGCAGGAAGAAGGAGGCGGAGTCGGCGCCCAGCAGCTGGCAGGAGACGGGCAGGTAGGTGAGGGAGGAGGAGGAGAAACGGGGCACGACGTCCATCATCACACCCGACCGGCTCTCACACACTGCAAGAGAGAGGGTAGACGTTATAGTATGTGTGTGTGTGTGTGTGTGTGTGCGTGTGTGTGTGTGGTCCACTAACCACCCCCCCTCCCCCGACCCAGTCCTGACCCCTGATTTACAGCCGTACACCCGAGGTGTGTGAGCCGTAAGTGCACTTCAGTGTCGTTCCTGAGCATCGTTAATGCTGTCGACCTTTTCAGCAAGAGTGTGTGTGTGTGTGTGTGTGTGTATGGGTGTGTGTGTGTGTGTGAATAAGTGAGTGTGTGTGTGTGTGTATTGACTAATGCTCTTGTTGCTGAATGCAATCAATTCCTCACAGCAGTGCTCCTCCAGAAGTTAGTATAAAGCTTCCCTGGACAGTAAAGACACTTACTTTTAACTAGGGGTGGGCGATATGTCCCTAAAATAATATCGCAATATTTTATGGTGTTTTCGCAATAATGATACTGTTAGCGATATGACAAAAAAAATTGCATACAATATGAAGCATGGCACACCTCTAACTGAGATATTAAAAACTACAAGAATTTTATCAGATTTGTAACAGATGATCCAGAATGTCATGATACTAAAAATAACGCACTCCATATATCTCCATATATCCAGGATTAAAGTAAAATAAATGATACTGGACTAATATAATCTACAGTCTCTAGTAGATATATAATGGGAAATGAGAACAGTGTGAATTTTTCTTTTGCTAAAACCAGGAAAAAGTAGTACCCTGATGTGATATAATTAGGAGTGGGTGACATGGTACAATAGTTCAGGGTATAATTTCGTTCACCATATTTAAAAATGTTGGCGATATATTGTGTAAAATACGATATGGCAAAAATTTAATTCAGGGGTTAACTCCAGACCTGGACTTGGACTATTACAAATTGTACAGTGGGCAAGACTTTCATTGTATTTTTTTCTTTACTTTTACCAGACATGGATATACTTTAGAGTAGTCATAGGTGAAACAAGTTTTGATGGGAGCCATGATGCTCCTGAATGCATCCCATCCAGGTGGGGGAAATAAAAATACTGCCCACGCACTCAAAAAACGAATGGCTGTCTGATCGACTCTTTGCAAAAAAACATGCCAATCAGAACCCTCTCTGTTTTGCATGCACTTCATGAATACCCTAGTGTAAAATATAACAGTGTGAATGTTAAACGTCTAGAGTGCAGCGAAACGAGACAAGTCACTGTATAAATGCTGGGCTTTGTCCCACCCATCGGACACTCAGCGTCTCTGGGGGTCTATGCAGCAATGTGCTGGCCTCGGATGGCCCAGACCCTCAGCTTCTGCATGATGATTGGATGATTTGTCTGAGGCTGAATCCCTTTTTGATTGACAGCAAAATGAGCGAATCAGCAATCTTTTGGTGTAAACATCCGCGCTGGAAGAATTTAATTTTCATTCTGTTCTAAATTGCACCAGATACTTTCCTAATCCTCTTAGCAGCAATTTACAAAACAATATTTTCATTGTTACGTTTTACTGTATGTATGTTTATTTGCATCTGTTTAAATCACATGTGGTGCTTTTTCAGGTAAAAACATATTGCTGAGATAAATGGATTAGTTTCATTTGCTGTGGTGCCTAAAACTTGGGTCACTTTTTCTAGATTCTGGGAGATTTTATCTGACTTGCTGGGTATCAGCCGTTATTGAGATGCAGTAGAGTCCCGCAACTTCTGTGAGACTCGGGAAGTCTGTGCTACCCTCTGGCACGTTTCCTTTTTTGAGGTCAAAAAAGGTCACAATTTACACCAAAAACACCTCCCACCTCAGCTGAGCCAAGCCAGCAACGCCTATTCTAATCCTGCGGATGAATACAGATTGTTAGCCGCCCCCCTGCCTCCGCCCAGAGCTACCGAGCTCCCGAGCTTCCGAGCTTCCGAGCTCCGGCTTGGGAAGAGTTTTCCTGCTGATTCAGGCGTCGGGATCGGCGCTGCAGCCCCTCGGAAAAGCCAGACATCATCACAAACCTAAACAAGCTGACGGCAAACGTGTGGGGAGGTTTCTCAATCCCAGTTTTTCATTTCATCTCCCCTCAGAATGTGTGTGTGTGTGTGTAGAGTGGCGGGCACTGTCAAGGTGTGAAAATATAATGAAGCTCTGGAATGGCGCTGCGCCTCATGACAACAGCTTAACCACACAATAATCCCTTCAGAGAGAGAGAGAGAGAGAGAGAGATACAGAAAAAGAGAGAGAGAGAGAGAGAGAGAGAGAGAGAGTACTCTGTCAGCAATCCAGTTCAAATATAACACACACACACACACACACAAACACACACACTCAATGACTTATCCCGAAAAACAAAAAACAAAGGCCTAAGAAGAAGTCTGGAAGGTACGTGTGCCTTCACAAATCACTCACTCACACACACACACACACACACACACACACACACACACACAGACACACACACAGACACACATACACACACACACACACAGACACACACACATACATACACACACACACACACACAGACACACACACATACATACACACACACACACACACACACTCCGAAAAAGAATCGATACCCCAGCGCGGGCGGAGGAGGAGTGTGTCGGAGAGCTGAAGCTCCAAGATGCTTGTTGCTTTTCCATTAGCACCGCGCTGCAGCTACACACTACCACACTCCCAACACCCCTCGCAAAATCCTGCCTCACAGCCCCGCCTCACAAACCACACCCACTTCTATTAAATCACACCTTTACTCCACCCACATCTTGCTATACCCCACACACACTTGCACAAAATCAAGTATGTAGAGGCTGAAGTGGGTGGATGACAGTGTTTCAGGGTGGCCCCATGTCTATGTTACCTCCTGGCACTCTTATTTATTTTTTCAGTTTAGTAAGATTGTCTCTCTTTCATTTTTATATAATGATATCTTCACCCTATTTCTTTTTACTCTCTTGGGCGGTAAGGTGGCTTAGTGGTTAGCACATTCGCTTCAAAGTGCTGGGGTCCTGGGTTCAAGTCCCTATCTGGGTGGAGTTTCTACATTCTCGTAAGACTTAGGGACTCCAGTTTCCTCCCACAATCCAAAAAACATTAAAATTAGGCAAAGTGAATATTCTAAATTGCCCAGAAAAATAAACTAAATTGGTGTGTGATCGTGTATGTGGCTGTCTTCCGGTTGAGAGTACGCTGTGCCCGATTGGCTGCCACTTCTCTCGGTGTGTGATGAGTTAGGTGTGTGGAATGTAACTGTAAGCGTAAGGAAGTAAGTAATTATTAACTTTTTATTAAACCCCATCTCATCAAACCAACAACCTATAATAGCCAACATCAGATTAAACCCCACACACTCTTTCAAATTAAATTACACCTTGGTACCACTTTAAAATAAGACTACCTTTATAAAGGGTTTATAAATGGTTTACAATTAGTTTATAAATGGTTACTAATTAGGTTGTAAATGCCTTATAAATCATTAATAATCAGTTATAACACATACGTAGAAATGGCAGCAATGACCTGTTGTTTGCCAAATAGTAAACCCACAGCCATCTATATTGTTGCCCTTTCTATGTATGTGTTATAACTGATTATTAATGATTTTTAAGGCATTTACAACCTAATTAATAACCATTTATAAACTAATTGTAAACCATTTATAAACCCTTTATAAAGGTAGTCTTATTTTAAAGTGGTACCAGTATAGCTTTTGGTAATTAATGGTTTCCCATTAAATAAAGGCTGCAGGTTTAGAAGTTCATTGACACTGATTCAGGGAAATGTGCTAAACTGAGATGCTGATGCTATCATTCCACCACTTGCACATTTGTGGAGGGTCTAGTGGGTGGATGCCAGTGTTTCAGGGTGCCCTCATGTCTATGCTACCTTCTGGCACTCTCCAATTATTCTATTCACTTTCTATTAAACCTCACCACATTGAACCACACCCACTTACATAAAATTACACTTTTACTTTACCCATTTCTTACTAAACTCCACTCCATCCTATCCAGCAACTCCCTATAAAACTGCACCACATCAAACCCCACCCCCTCATCTTTAGTCCACCTTTATATTAAACCCCACCAAATCAAATCCCACCCACTCCTATTACATTACACCTGCTCTCTATCTATTAACCACACTATCAAACCCCACCAATAACCTATTAAACCAAGTCTCATCAAACCCCATTAGTGCCTGTAAAATGACACCTTTACCTGAGCAACCTATAAAACCACACCCACTTCTGCAAAATTACACATTTACCATTTACTCCAGCTTCTCCCTATTAAACCACGCCTACTATCTATAAAACCCCACCCAAGTATTTAAAACTGCACTTTAGTCCACACGCTCCCTTTTACACTTTACCTAACTTTACCAAACCCCACCCACTCCCTATAATATCACTCTAAATCTGTGACCTTATCTTAAACATTGAGTAATATGGACTTTTAAAAAGTGACAGAGTTCCTCAGCCCAACTCCACCTCTACTACAGTACTATACGAGCTGCTGGCTCTCCGGTTCTGCAGATGGATGATGTTGGAGACTCTGGAGAACAGCGATATGAAGCCATATACGAACTATAAAGTAAAATACAGTGCCTCCAAACGTGACAGGCTCAAAGAGACCCGCCACCCGCCGGTTCTTTACAGCCACTCAGGGCTACAGGACGCTCGTAACTCTACAGATCTGTTCTACGTCTCGCCCGGGGCTGACCTTTACCTTCACATCCAACTCAGGGTTCCACAATTCCATACTAAACGTACTCCATCTGCTACGACATGTTCAGTGTCTGAAGTTCTGCTTCTTCAGTTTTGTTTTTTTTAGCACTGGAGCTACGAGGCTAATGCATCTAACACATAGTATTGTGCACTGAAAAAAATGATAAATAAAATTTACTTAAAAAAAAGTTTTGCAACTTTCTGTATTTGCTTTTTTTAAGTAAGTTTAATTTCAGATAAATTTAAGTAACTTCAACTCGGTTTCAAGACTTAAATGTTACATAGAGTAAATAAGTGAACTGAACTTCAGTCAATCCTTTCATTTCTGCATACAATATTACCTAATTACAATTACTTCATTTATACAATATTACTCAAATAATTTGTAATACATAATACATAAATTATAATTCCTGAAATTTAAATATTTTTACACACATATTACACTGTCTCAACAGATGGATGGCATGTAATACATTCTTTATACTAGTACACTAAAAATAATGTATTACATGCCGCTCATGTGTTGAGACAGTGAGACTTGGTCTGTTTACAAAATACATCTTTGAGATTATGTAAATATTTAAATGTGTGTTTTAACTAAACATATGGAAATTTCAGGAATATCATAAATTATGTGAGTAATATTGTATAAATGAAGTAATTGTAATTAGGTAATATTGTATGCAGAAATGAAGTAAAGTTTACTAAAAGAAAGGATTGACTGAAGTTCAGTTCACTTATTTACTCTAAGCAACATTTAAGTCTTGAAACCGAGTTAAAGTTACTTAAATTTATCTGAAATTAAATTCAATTTAAAAAAGCAAATGCAAAAGTTGCGAACTTTTTTAAAGTAATGTTTTCTCATCATTTTTTGTGCTGATTGATGTGCATAAGCAATCATTGTTTTGATTTTTAGCAACGTTAAAGCCTCATAGTTCATAAAGAAGTACAATTTTGTCCATATTTGGCCACAAAAAAAATATTTAAAAATTCCTAAAAGCTGGACTCCAGCCCCTGCAGTCGCAGACTCTCCCCGCGGGACCACCACCTAATTCCGATTCTGATAATTGGCTCAGAGTTTAGTCGATAGATTCATATCTGGAACTTATTCACAGCCTGAAATGACCTTGACTATGATGATAAGGGTACCATGTTGATGTGAATTACAAGGCAGGTGTTTCTGATAAAGTGGCCAACAAGTGTAGATGCCAGATAGAAGCAGGTGTTTCCGATAAAGTGGCCACTGACACTACAAGGTATACAGCTGTATACAGCTCTGGAATAAAGGAAGAGACCACTTCAGTTTTTAAATCAGTTTCTCCCAAATTCCAAACATTTTTATTTTTTGATAATTTATGTCTTTACTCCTGGTGCAAAAATTCAAGCAGTTCAGTTTGGTTTGATGGCTTGTGATCATCCATCTTCCTCTTGATTATATTCCAGAGGTTTTTAATTTTGTTAAATCAAAGAAACTTATCATTTTTTGAGAGGTCTCATTTTTTCCAGAGCTGTAGGTGTTCCTGATAAAGACTATTCACAGTAACAAGACGATTGTTACTGTTGACTGTTATCAGGGTTTTAATCAGTCAGTGGAGCTCCTGTGTTTCCTGCTGTCAAGATAGAAACACGTCAGAAATTTACCTGAACACACATCACTTCCAGACCACCACACCTCATATCATCAGTGTAGATTTATTCCTAAAATCCGATGCTATTTTGTTGGTGGGTGCGCAAGGCGTGAAAATAGACTGTTGAAGGGGTGTAAGATAGCAACAAGCATCGCGACAAGCCTTGTGCAGGGTGTACAACGGGGCTCTTTGTCTTTTTAACTAACTACCTAATTTACTATCTAGGTCTAGGTTGTCTGGTTGCTTCCAGTGGTGCCTTGTAGAAGAAACGTTGACTGCTCTGGACTGGAATCGTATCATCTAACGTATAAAATCCATTGCTTACGACCCTTAGTAGTAGTCAGTCACCCCTAGTAGTCACACTAGTAGTGACACAATTACAGCACAGTGATTTCCACATGTTCCAGGGCTTCCAACTGGCACTTTTCAGCAGGATAATGCTCTAGTATCTCAGTGGTGTTTCCATCAGATTGAAACGTTTCCATGGCCTTCCCATTCGCCAGATCTTTCAGAGTGCATTCCCAACCGTATCTCATCTTGTATCCAGGCTGGAGACTTCAACAGTGTACTAGAACAGTTCTGGTGGAAACAGGAGAGTTGAGGTGCACATTGATTTCTGCCGTGATTTGATCAGCCGTGGTTTTATGTTTTTTTGGATACAATCCGGGTTAGCACAGACAGCTTTCAGACAGCTTCCTCTTACAGCGTCCACAGTTAATCCTGTTGGATGTGGTTGTTCCTTCTTGGTGGTATGCTGACATTACCCTGGATACCGTGGCTCTTGATGCATCACAAAGACTTGCTGTCTTGGTCACAGATGCTCCAGCAAGACGTGCACCAACAATTTGTCCTCTTTTGAACTCTGGTATGTCACCCGTAATGTTGTGTGCATTGCAATATTTAGAGCAGAACTGTGCTCTTACCCTGCTAACTGAACCTTCACACTCTCTCACGCACTTACTGGTGCAATAATGTGCAATTAATGAAGATTGAACACCAGGCTGCTCCAATTTAGCCATGAAACCTCCCACACTAAAATGACCCTGTGTTAGAGTGCATTCCCAACCATATCTGATCTTGTATCCAGGCTGGAGGCTTCAGCAATGTACTAGAACTTCCTTTCAGCTGTACAGTTTCCTCCGGTAAACTTATCTTCAGTGCATTATGGGGGTATCAGCACTTCCTTAGCGAGCGACTCGGCGGCGGCCTGTTTCTGCTCAAACGCGCCTCGGTGTTTACGAAGTCTCGGGATCTAGAGCCTCACCTGCAGAACTCTGACAGGCTGAACGTCTGGGAACGTTCTCACTCACAGATCTCACCCAGAGATTTCTCCCAGGGTTTCTGTGGCAACGGCCTGAATATTCCAGTATGCCGAGCGGCGAATCCGCGGTAAAACCGCATTCCTTCTGGGTTCAGTCTGTGCAAACAAAGCTCTGAACCTGAAAACACTTCAGTGGATCTCTTTGACAAACACACACACATACACACACATACACACACACACACAATAAACTCAGGAACCCCTGAGGAACACAAAGCTGAAAAAAACACTTCAAAACCTCATTAAATTTTAGTTTTACAGAACAACGCAGTTTTAGGGAATTTCAACTCTTAAAAGTCCACGTAAACCGATCTTACATCTATTCTTCATCAATTTGCAATTAATATTTCATGTTTTTCATGACTTTTACCACTTCCCACATGAGCTAAATAACACAGCTCTGTTTGTACGGACAATTCTAGCCAGAAGTCTTACCATCATTAACTGTGTTACAGAGACTGTGTAAATGAAGCAGTTCTATGAGGCTTCAATGAGTTTAAGGATGCTCTTACCGAGACCCTTGCCCTATATCTATGTCCTGCTTTAATGAGGCTGTGTTAATGAGGCTGTGTTAAGGAGGCTGTGTTAAAAAGGCTGTGTTATTGGGACCCTACCCCTACCTTACGCTCTGCTTTAATGAGGCTGTGTTAGTAAGGCTGTGTTAAGGAGGCTGTGTTGGGGAGGCTGTGTTACCAAGACCCTTTACAACTCGATGCTCCGCCTTAATGAGGCTGTGTTAATGAGGCTGTGTTAATGAGTCTGGGTTAACAAGGCTGTGGTAAGGAGGCTGTGTTATTGGCACCCTACCCCTAACTTTAAGCTCTGCTTTAATGAGGCTGTGTTAATAAGACTGTGTTAAGGAGGTTGTGTTAATGACGCTAAGTTGAGGAGGCTGTGTTACCGAGACCCTTTCCAACTCTATGCTCTGCCTTAATGAGGCTGTGTTACTGAGGCTGTGTTAAGGAGTCTGGGTTAACAAGGCTGTGTTAAGGAGGCTGTGTTATTGGGACCCTACCCCTATTTTTACGCTCTGCTTTAATCAGGCTGTGTTAAGGAGGCTGGGTTAACAAGGCTGTGTTATTGGGATCCTACCCCTAACTTTATGCTCTACTTTGATGAGGCTGTGTTAATAAGGCTGTGTTAAGGAGGCTGTGTTAATGACACTGTGTTGAGGAGGCTGTGTTACCAGGACCCTTTTCCAACTCTATGCTCTGCCTTAATGAGGCTGTGTTAATGAGGCTGTGTTATTGAGACTGTATTAATGAGTCTGGGTTAACAAGGCTGTGTTAAGGAGGCTGTGTTATTGGGACCCTACCCCTAACTCTACGCTCTGCTTTAATGAGGCTGTGTTAATAAGGCTGTGTCAAGGAGGCTGTGTTGAGGAGGCTGTGTTACCGAGACCCTTTCCAACTCTATGCTCTGCCTTAATAAGGCTGTGTTAATGAGGCTGTGTTAATGAGGATGTGTTATTGAGGCTGTATTAATGAGTCTGGGTTAACAAGGCTGTGTTAAGGAGGCTGTGTTATTGGGACCCTACCCCTAATTCTACGCTCTGCTTTAATGAGGCTGTGTTAATAAGGCTGTGTCAAGGAGGCTGTGTTGAGGAGGCTGTGTTACCAAGACCCTTTCCAACTCTATGCTCTGCCTTAATAAGGCTGTGTTAATGAGGCTGTGTTAATGAGGCTGTGTTAATGAGGATGTGTTAATGAGGCTGTGTTAAGGAGTCTGGGTTAACAAGGCTGTGTTAAGGAGGCTGTGTTATTGGGACCCTACCCGTAACTCTACGCTCTGCTTTAATGAGGCTGTGTTAATAAGGCTGTGTTACGGAGGCTGTGTTAATGAGGCTGTGTTGAGGAGGCTGTGTTACCGAGACCCTTTCCAACTCTATGCTCTGCCTTAATGAGGCTGTGTTAACGAGGCAGTTTCAATGGGGCTGTGTTACAGTGGTAATTTCAATTAAGCTGTGTTGATGACTGCGTTAATAAGCCTGGGTTAACAAAAGGCTGTGTTAATGAAATTCTGTGTTGATGGGATTTCTGTGTTAACGAGGCAGTTTCAATGGGGCTGTGTTACTGTGGTAATTTTAATTTAGCTGTGTTAATAAGTCTGGGTTAACAAAAGGCTGTGTTAATGAAATGCTGTGTTGATGAGGCTGTATTATTGAGGTTGTGTGTTCAATGATGCTGTGTTAATGATGCTGGTTTAGTGAGGCTGTTTTAATAAGGTTGTGCTAATTAAGTGGTTTAAGTGAGGCTGTGTTAATGAAGTGGTTTCAATTAGGCTGTTTTACTGAGACTATATTAATGAGGCTGTGTTGACTAAACTAATGCTAACACTGACAATAACTCTAACCCTAGACTGTGTTAATCAGGATGTTTCAATGAGACACTGTTAACGAGAATTTGTTAACGAGGCTATTTTAATGAGACTGCGTTAACTATGCTGCTTAAATCAAAGCATGTTAACGAGGCTGTGTTAACGAGGCTGTGTTAATGAGACGGTGTTAACGAGGCTGTGTTAATGAGACGGTGTTAACGAGGCTGTTATTAAGAGACTGTGTTAACAAGGCTGAAAGATAGCTGTGTGTTTTCCGCTGGTTTGGATAATTTTTACTTTGGCTTTTGTCTCCTGGCCCCGTGTGGCATCAGCAGCTGTTCACTACAGCTTCCAAAAAAACACATGACCTTGCAGCAAGTTCACACACACACACACATACACACACACACACACACACACACACACACACACACACACACATACACACAACTGTGGCCAGTGTTGTGCTACTAATTTAATTTTATGAAAAAATATACTGTGGATTATAGCAGAAAAATATGATGTGATATTTTATTATAGAAGTTTCTTGTAATGTATATTATTGGTTGGAGATATCACTTGTATTATTGGAACACACACCTTAATCAATTAATTTAGCCCTAAATTTCCCTTTTTTTATTTATTTCTATTCATTTTTTTCCCATTTTCTCCCAAATTTACAAAGCCAATTACCCAACCCACTCATTAGGACTCCCCCCATCAATAGTGATGCCCCAACACACCAGGAGGGTGAAGACTAGCACACGCCTCCTCCGAAACATGTGAAGTCAGACTCCGCCTCTTTTTGAACTGCTGCCGATCTCGGAGGAAAGTGCAGTGACTCGGTTCTGATACATCAGCTCACAGACGCAGCCTTGTGCTGATCCACATCACCCTAAGGGTGATGAGGGGAAAGAAGAGCGCCATCTACTGTACTGTACCCACTCAGAGCGAGAGCAAGGCCAATTGTGCTCTCTCGGGGCTCCAGCAGCTGATGGCAAGCTGCATGACCGGGATTCGAACCAATCAGCAATCTCCTGATCATAATGGCAGCAATTTAGGCGGCTGGACCACTCGGAGCATGTGTCACAATACTTTTTTCCATTTAAAGGTACAGTGCGCACACACACACACACACTAACACTAACACACACTAACACACACACACACACATAGACATAGACATACTCCATACTGTGTGTCCTGGAAAAATGATTTGCAACTTTCAGTCTAACCTACTGTGCAGTGCACTGCACCGCACACACACACAAATACACACACACACACACTCTCACATACACACACACTCTCACACACACACACACACACACACACACACTCTCAGAGGGAGGCCCTTTAGGTTAATCGGCGTCTGCACCCCAACTGGATCCATTCTACAGCCGGACGCTCCCCGTGACCTTTTGACCCCTGCCATAATGGAGGCTAACAGCAATACAATCCATCACCCAAACACTCATATTCCATAACACACACACACACACACACACACACATTACTGTCACTCTATCCATCTCTCTCACCCCCCTTTACCCCCTTTTACCCCAAACTCAGTCAGTTTAGCTCAGTGTCCTTTACTTTTAGCACCGGAGCTACGATGCTAATTTACCCAGCAATTAATAAAAGCCAATATATACTATTAAAAAATTGTTCTGTAAAATAACAAAACTTAACTGGGACTTTAACTGGCACATCTTAACCGGGGAAAGGAAAGACTACACACTGATGGTGAGTGAAACAAAAAAAATAACACTTTACAAGTATTACAATATTTTATGGTATTTTGCCATAGTAATATTCTTGCCAAACATTAAAAAAAAAAAAACTGAAAATGAAAATGTAATAATTATTAAAATATGATCCGGCACACCCCAAACTGAGATGTTGTGATACTCTTTATATCTAGGACTGAAATATAATTAAAAGATACTAGACAAATATAAAATGTCTTTAGTAGATATTATTATTTAAAGGGAAATGAAATTTTTGCAATATTACTATATATATATATATATATTTTTTTTTTAATTGTGATATTATTGCAAATGATGCGATATGACACAACCCTACCTGTTATTATACTATAGTTGTAATGTTGCATTACATATTCAGCTCTGGAAGAAAATTTAAAGATCACTTTAGTTTCTGAATCAGTTTCTCTCAGTGTCTTCAGACCTCAAATAATGCAAAGAAAACAAGTTCATATTCATAAAGTTTTAATAGTTCAGAAATCAATATTTGGTGGAATAACACTGGTGGTTTTTAATCACAGTTTTCATGCATCTTGGAATCGTGTTCTCCTCCACCAGTCTTACACACTGCTTTTGGATAACTTTACGCGGCTTTACTCCTGGTGCAGAAATTCAAGCAGTTCAGTTTGGTTTGATGGTTTGTGATCATCCATCTTTTTATTGATTATATTCCAGAGAATTTCAATTTGAAATTTGTAAAATCAAAGAAACTCATAATTTTTAAGTGGTCTCATTTTTTTTCCAGAGCTGTATGTTGAGCTATTACACTAAATGTAATATAGTTAAACTTACAGGGGTAGGACAATGAAACTGAAACACCTGGTTTTAGAGCACAATAATTTATTGTGGTGACGGACAGTTCTGGTGTAAACAGGAGAGTTGAGGTGCACATTGAATTCTGCGTGATTTGATCAGCCGTGGTTTTATGTTTTTTGGATACAATCCGGGTTAGCACCCGAACATCCCTTTCAGACAGCTTCCTCTTACAGCATCCACAGTTAATCCTGTTGGATGTGGTTGGTTCTTCTTGGTGGTATGCTGACATTACCCTGGATACCGTGGCTCTTGATGCATCACAAAGACTTGCTGTCTTGGTCACAGATGCTCCAGCAAGACGTGCACCAACAATTTGTCCTCTTTTAAACTCTGGTATGTCACCCATAATGTTGTGTGCATTGCAATATTTAGAGCAGAACTGTGCCCTGCTAATTGAACCTTCACACTCTGCTCTTACTGGTGTAATAATGTGCAATTAATGAAGATTGAACACCAGGCTGCTCCAATTTAGCCATGAAACCTCCCACACTAAAATGAGACAGGTGTTTCAGTTTCTTTGTCCAACCCCTGTACATCCCTGGAGCAGGGAGGGTTAATAGCTTTGCTCAAAAGCTCAACAGAAGCAGCTTTAGTGGACACTGGTATTGAACCCACAGCCCTGTGATCAATAACCCAGCGTTCTAACCACTGAGCACCACTGTCCCCTAGTCTATTACAGATAACTGACCAACTCCACACAGCTGGGGATTTGGTGTGACATCAAAAGAATGAGTTGCAAAAATAGTTGCACCCAGAAGGAAGTTTTAGATTAGAAAAATCACCAGGAACAATAAATGATTAAACATTAAGGGCTCTATCGTACACCCTGAGCAAGATACGTTGCAATGATCTTTGCTATCTTACACCTCGTCAACAGTGTATTTTCACGCCTTGTGCATGCACTGTTAAAATAGCGTCAGAGTTTAATAGAGGAATAAATCTACACTGATGATATGAGGTGTGGTGGTCTGGAAGGGTAAATTTCTGGTGTGTTTCTATACATTTGGTGCGCCACTGACTGATTAAAACCCTGACAACAGTCAACAGTCAGAGTTCATTCCTATAAGAGCTAAAACCCGACTTTTAATGTAACAATAAACAGAATAAAGAATAAAAAAATAACATGCTGTTCCCTTATATGAGCTGCTGGTGTATCTTCACAGTGTTAAATCACAGATCAGTATCTGTATCTGCTGAGATGCAAAAAAAGCGCCATTAAGCGTTGTTAAGATACGAACGTGCCAAAGTCAGAGCTCACCCGGCTCTTAAAGGGAATGACAACTTGCTCACTGATTGGTTTATTGGTATTATTTCACATTACGCCCAAAATTAACCACACTCATGAATAATTAAGCCCCAAAAATCCAACTGTGTGAAACGCAATTTACCAGTGCAATATATATTACTAACACAGGTTTAAGAGTTGTAGAGGTTCTTAATGGTGAGTCCTGTGATGATAAATCCCATGCAACTTATTTAGTATTTATTATTTATATATTTTCATGCATTTCTTGTAGATTGTGTGGTAAGGGTGGTGTATTAATAAAGTGTCTAGTGATGCAGAAGTTAATGATATAGTATCTTGTAGTGTTTTTAGGGTTTTTATGTATTTACATAAAATATATTAAAAAAAAGTACATTAATACTATGTTTTTTCATCATATGTTTGAAAGTAAACTTTGATCAAACTTTTTTTAAAAAGTACAATATAGTGTATTTTTAAATAAATAGACTACTATGAAGTACCCGTTTAGTTTAATGTAATTCAATATATTCTAAAATACTTATTTCCAAATATACTTTCGTGCATTTTTAGCAAAGTGTGTTAAAAACAACTGTTACAGTAGTTCACTTAAAGTAGTACAATTTACCATGTAACTTTTTTATAAAGTAAATTAAATTACTACTACTGATTTAGAAATTTAAAGCAAATTTGTAGCATGATAAAAATTGTAGTACCGTATATTAAAATATATTTTTATACCCAAATGAAGTAGAAGCATACTAAAAGTATGCTACTTACAAAAAAAAACAGGAACAAGAAGCATGAATATATATACTCTAATGTAAAGTAAATATATCACATATATTTAACATCAATTCTTAGTACATTTATAATATACTCTGTGTATAATAAATAGTGACACAGTTGTAATACTTTTATATTTTTAAATGTATTATAATTGTATTGTATGCTTATTAAAAATATGGGCTTACATACATTAAGAAGTAGTTTAAATGTTTAAATGTTGCTTAAGTATATTTAAAATGTATTTTCCATTTTAGTACAGTTAAGAACACTTAGCACAATTTAAGTAAGACTTTTGTACTATTTTTATACTGTAATTAAAGTATAATAAGTACAAAAAAGTTGTTTTATTTTAGCACTCTTTAAATATACTGATTAATATATTATAATGTGGCCACAAGAACACTTGTATAGTGCACTATAGCATAATAATGCTTAGCATTTTTTTTTAATAGGGCTGTCCAAGAGCCTGTACTGAAGAATAAAATCTGATCAGGCATCAAATGTATTTTGTATTTTGTGATTTTTGCTTTATTTTTAACATTTTATCAGCTGTTCTCCATCAGAGTCACAGTAAATATTAAACACTGATAGAAAAGCTCCGTGTTTCAGTCATTATATATAAACTATGTCGTACGTCATTGTCAGATTGCGCTGTATTTCTGCTTATTGCTGCAGTTTTTCCGCTTCACTGTTTACATACAGAATAAAGGCGTAATCTAACAGCGCTCTATAGGCTGCTATTCAGCAAGCGCTACAATAGAGACATATGGGAAGACCTGAGGCCGTAGATCCCCATTCAGAACTCCGATAAAGACATTTAATCACAGATGGGCCCAAACGTCACTTTACTGACATTAAAAATGAGTTTTCAATAAATCAAAGAGCTTTAATATGAAGGTAAAGTACTATTGCAGTACACACACACACACACACACACACACACTCTCTAACTCACCCACCACTCAGCTCACTCTCTCGTCCATTATTTTCTTTGTATGGGTATTTTTACTGCACTGCCTGTGCCCGAATAATAAACCCTGCATAGTGTGTAAACAGTACTGCAGCTCAGAGTCAGCAAAAAGCCTCCAAAAATGGTAATAATGCCCCACCTCATAAAGTTCTCCGCAAAATAATTCCCAAAATAATAAATATAGATATTTTTAGGGAGGTTTCTGTCTAAACTATATGTGCTGAGAAGCTGATTTTAAAGTTATTACTATTTTTACTTGAAGATTTAATGAAAACTTTAATGATTTACTTGAAAATTTTAATTTAATTTAATTAAATAGGATAAGATACGATAATCCGGTAACACTTTACATTAGGTGTTGACTAACAAATATAATTTTAATGCACGAGTTACCATAAACAAGACGTGAAGTAATACATTACTGGCTTAAATGGGATTAAGCAGCTGAATACTGACTGTTGACTGTCAGGGTTTTAATGAGTCAGTGGCGCACCGCCAAGATAAAAACACATACCAGAAGTTTACCTGAACAAATCTCAGGGTCTCAGGATAATGCTCGCCTGTCCACAAACACTGTCCACTAATTGTACTGATTCAGAACGTACCCAGAACATCAAACACAGACGAAGCACACAAACATATACACCAGAGAACAAGTGGGATAAATGCAGCAGCTGCACTTAAATAAAAAAGTACATCAGGTCCTCTCTTTCTTTCTTTCTTTCTTTCTTTCTTTCTTTCTAATTCATCTCTCTCACTCTCTCTCTCTCTCTCTCGTGCTGCAGAGCTCTGGGAGTTCACTTCCTGACAAGACAGATGAGCTCCGTCTGAAACTAATAAAACATAAACTACAGTAATTTGTACCAAATCGAGCTTCAGATCCTGTAGAGAAAAAATGCAGAACAAACCAAACAACCATACTACTATTAATACTACTATTAATACTACTACTACTACTACTACTACTACTACTGATATTACTACTGCTTCTACTACTAATAATAATACTAATACTACTACTACTGATATTACTACTATTACTTAATTACTACTACTATTAATACTACTATTAATACTACTACTACTACTACTACTGATATTACTACTGCTTCTACTACTACTAATAATACTACTACTACTGATATTACTACTATTACTTAATTACTACTACTATTAATACTACTATTAACACTACTACTACTACTACTACTGATATTACTACTGCTTCTACTACTACTAATAATACTAATACTACTACTACTGGTATTACTACTATTACTTAATTACTACTACTATTAATACTACTGATTTTACTACCAATACTTCTAATACTACTGATATTACTACTGCTTCTACTAATAATAATAATACTAATACTACTACTACTGATATTACTACTATTACTTCATTACTACTACTATTAATACTACTGATATTACTACTAATACTACTAATGCTACTGATATTACTACTATTACTTCATTACTACTACTACTACTACTACTGATATTACTACTATTACTTCATTACTACTACTACTACTACTACTGATATTACTACTATTACTTCATTACTACTACTACTACTACTACTAATACTAATACTACTGATATTACTACTACTACTGATATTACTACTACTACTACTACTATTACTAATACTACTGATATTACTACTATTACTTCATTACTACTACTACTACTACTACTACTACTGCTGCTGATATTACTACTATTACATTATTACTACTACAACTAACACTACTGATATTACTGCTACTATTAGTATTACTATTACTACTACTACTGATATTACGACAACTGCTAATACTACTATTATTACTACTGATATTACTACTACTATTACTACTACTACAATTACTACTGCTACTACTACTTTGACTAGATTACTACTACTACCAGATTATTAATACTATTCCCAGATTACTACTATTACTACTACTAGATTACTACTATTACCAGATTACTATTACTATTACCATTACCAGATTACTACTATTATTACTACTACTAATACTAATACTACTATTAATGTTAATTTTAATATTAATACATATTAAGGGCAATTTGTAAAAAAAAAAAAAAAATATATATATATATATATATATATATATATATATATATATATATATATATATATATATATATATACCGACTGTCAGAACCTCTACGTGATAAGCATTTTAATAAATTATTATTTTTAAAACGTTCTTTTTCCCTTTTTTTTATTTTGTTAACTATTTTTGGAAGCACTGTACAAATAAGCGTACATTAATTAACAGAATAACCTATTAAACTATATTAACTAATAATTAATTGCCACTAATTACGATATCATTATATAATATTAACAGGATTATACAAGTTATTAACATTTAGTAATGTTTAATAATGATTTTGTTCATTATTAGTTAGAAATTACATAACCATTTAACAATATTTATTACTGTCATAACTGCTTTATTTGTGATCCTGTTACTATATATTTTTTAAAAGAATGAGTGACTGAATGAGTATATTAGATGTGGATTTTCAGATATGTAGCTGAGTGTGAGTGTGTGTGTGTGTTTGTGTGTGTTTTTGTGTGTGTGTGTGTG
>NC_064429.1:33984277-34004277 GCF_023375975.1 Astyanax mexicanus
CTCTACCTTACTTTACCTTACTCTACTATACTCTACCTTACTTTACCTTGCTCTACTATACTCTACCTCACTTTACCTTACTCTACTATACTCTACCTTACTTTACCTTACTCTACTATACTCTACCTCACTCTACCTTATTCTACTATACTCTACCTCACTCTACCTTATTCTACTATACTCTACCTTACTTTACCTCCCTCTACTATACTCTACCTTACTTTACCTCCCTCTACTATACTCTACCTTACTTTACTTTACTCTACTATACTCTACCTTACTTTTCCTTACTCTACTATACTCTACCTCACTTTACCTCCCTCTACTATACTCTACCTTACTTTACCTCACTCTACTATACTCTACCTTACTTTTCCTTACTCTACTATACTCTACCTCACTTTACCTCCCTCTACTATACTCTACCTTACTTTACCAAACTCTACTATACTCTTCCTTACTTTACCTTACTCTACTATACTCTACCTTACTTTACCTTACTCTACTATACTCTACCTCACTTTACCTCCCTCTACTATACTCTACTTCACTTTACCTTAATCTACTATACTCCACCTCACTATGCCTTACTCTACTATACTCTACCTCACTTTACCTCCCTCTACTATACTCTACTTCACTTTACCTTAATCTACTATACTCTACCTCACTTTACCTCCCTCTACTATATTCTACTTCACTTTACCTTAATCTACTATACTCCACCTCACTATGCCTTACTCTACTATACTCTACCTTACTTTACCTCCCTCTACTATACTCTACCTTACTTTACCTCCCTCTACTATACTCTACCTTACTTTACCTTACTCTACTATACTCTACTTCACTTTACCTCCCTCTACTATACTCTACCTTACTTTACCTCCCTCTACTATACTCTACCTTACTTTACCTTACTCTACTATACTCTACTTCACTTTACCTTGCTCTACTATACTCTACCTTACTTTACCTTACTCTACTACACTCTACCTCACTTTACCTTACTCTGCTATACTCTACCTTACTTTACCTTACTCTACTATACTCTACCTCACTTTACCCTACTCTACTATACTCTACCTCACTTTACCCTACTCTACTATATTCTACTTCACTTTACCTTAATCTACTATACTCCACCTCACTATGCCTTACTCTACTATACTCTACCTTACTTTACCTCCCTCTACTATACTCTACCTTACTTTGCCTCCCTCTACTATACTCTACCTTACTTTACCTTACTCTACTATACTCTACTTCACTTTACCTTGCTCTACTATACTCTACCTTACTATACCACATTCTACTATACTCTACCCTACTTTACCTCCCTCTACTATACTCTACCTTACTTTACCTTACTCTACTTCACTTTACCTTACTCTACTATACTCTACCTTACTTTACCTCCCTCTACTATACTCTACCTTACTTTACCTTACTCTACTATACTCTACTTCACTTTACCTTACTCTGCTATACTCTACCTTACTTTACCTCACTCTACTATACTCTACCTTACTTTACCTTGCTCTACTATACTCTACCTTACTTTACCTTACTCTACTATACTCTACCTCACTCTACTATACTCTACCTTACTTTACCTTGCTCTACTATACTCTACCTTACTTTACCTTACTCTACTACACTCTACCTCACTTTACCTTACTCTACTATACTCTACTTCACTTTACCTTACTCTACTATACTCTACCTTTCTTTACCTCACTCTACTATACTCTACCTTACTTTACCTTGCTCTACTATACTCTACCTTACTTTACCTTACTCTACTACACTCTACCTCACTTTACCTTACTCTACCTCACTCTACCTTACTTTACCTTACTCTACTACACTCTACCTCACTTTACCTTACTCTACTATACTCTACTTCACTTTACCTTACTCTGCTATACTCTACCTTACTTTACCTCACTCTACTATACTCTACCTTACTTTACCTTGCTCTACTATACTCTACCTCACTTTACAATAGTCTGCCTCACTCTACATCCTTCTACCTTGCTCTATCACACGCTTACTTACTCTAACTCTCTCTATCTCGCTCTAACTCACTCTACTCCCTCTACCTTCCTCTTCTTTACTCTACCTAACTTTTCCTCTACCCTCCTCTACCTTATTTTTTCTTACTCTACCTCACTCTACCTTACCTTACCTTACATATTAATTTCAAATGACATACCTATTAACATACATTCTAATGGTGTTACTTACTAAGTACAATGTGCTTAATGTAATAATTAATACGTACACCTTATACCACATATTTGCTACAATGCATACTAAATACAATGATCATTTTACACTATCTTACTGTACTTTGCTCTACCTCCCACTACCTTATTTTACCCTACTTTGCCTCACTATATCTCACACTACTTCGCTCTATCATACTTTTACTCACTACCTCCTTCTACCTCTCAGAGAAAGAGAGAGAGAGTAGTCACATCAAAATATAGGTATGGTTTCTGTAATACTATAAAGCAGTGTACTGTGAAACTGTGTGTGTGTGTGTGTGTGTGAGTGTGTGTGATGCTGTCGGTGGGGTATGGAGTGTTCTGGGTTTTGTAAATTGGTTTGGAGGTTTGGGTCTAAAGTCACAGAAGAAATGCGACAGCAGGTGTGTGTTTGTGTGTGTGTGTGTGTGTGTGACCTCCAGAGTAAAAGGAGAGTCAGACAATTTCAGTCAGAAGTTTTAAAACAGTTGCTTTCATAGTTTTTTGTATAAAGTACACCAAAATCTTGTATACATAATGTATAAAAATGTATATGTGGACAAAAGTATTGGGACGCCTGCTAGTCCTATTCTATTGGCAAAACTTCCACAGTATAAAGTTACTAGACAGTAGTAAACAGTAGTTTGTGCAGTTTCACATCTGTGTCAGCAATGGGTGCAACCTAACCTCTTTCACCCTCTCTCATTTTGTATCTCTCTCTCTCTCTCTCTCTCTCTCTCTGTAACTTACACTCTATCTCACTCTCACTCTTCCTGTCTCTCTCTCACTCTCACTCTTTCTTTCTTTCTCTCTCTCTCTCTCACACTTACACTCTATCTCACTCTCACTCTTCCTGTCTCTCTTTCTCTCACTCACACTCTTCCTGTCTCTCTCTCTTTCTCTCACTCACACTCTTCCTGTCTTTCTCTCTCACTCTCACTCTTCCTGTCTCTCTTTCTCTCACTCTCACTCTTCCTGTCTCTCTTTCTCTCACTCACACTCTTCCTGTCTCTCTCTCTTTCTCTCACTCACACTCTTCCTGTCTTTCTCTCTCACTCTCACTCTTCCTGTCTCTCTTTCACTCACACTCATTCTGTCTCTCTCTCACTCTTTCTCTGTCTCTCTCTCACACTCTTCCTGTCTCTCTCTCTCACACACACTCTTCCTGTCTCTCTCTCACTCTTTCTCTGTCTCTCTCTCTCTCACACACACTCTTCCTGGCTCTCTCTCTCTCACACACACACACACACACACACACACGTTTTCTCGCTCAGCCTGTCTCACTCTCACTCTTCCTGTCTCTCTCTCTCTCTCTCTCACTCACACTCTTTCTCTCTCTCTCTCTCTCTCTCTCTGACACACACACACACATTTTCTTGCTCAACCTGTCTCTCTCTTTCTTTCTTTCCCTCTATCTCTTTTTCACTCTTTCTGTCTCTCTCTCACACACACATACACACTTTTACCCTCTCTCACTTTGTATCTATCTCTCTCTCTCTCTCTCTCTCTCTCTCCTGCTGGTTTTGTCACCTCCGGTGGCCCACTCTGTCACTTACTGTTTGCCTGTTATGGCCTGACCAGATAAACACACACACACACACACACATACACACACACACAAACACAAACACACATACACACACGTAACATCCTTCTTCCAGTGGCCCACATTTGAAGACGTGGCATGTCAGAAGAGGTCGGAATATCAGAAACACCTTCTTTTGCTCAGTGTGCAGTGTGTGTGTGTGTGTGTGTGTGTGTGTGCGTGCGCACGCTGGTCGTAGCTCTCGGCTCAGTCCAGTTTAGATCAGCTCAGTTGAACAGAGTAAATGAATAAATTTGCTCATGGGGGTAAACAGACAGCTGTAAACAAATCCCTGCGCTCTGATTGGTCCTCGCCTATGATGTAATGAATTTGGGGTAATCTGGGCACTGCTGAGTTTAAAAGCTGTACGTTTTTTCTAACTTGTAAGTATCTGAGGTCATGATACATGTTCACATACCAAACACAGTTTATCGGGGGCGAGCCTTACAGATGTAGTGAGGGACAGGCAGGGTCAATAACAGTAAACCTCTTAAAAATGATGAGTTTCTTTAATTTTACCAAACTGAAAACCTCTGAAATATAATCAAGAGGAAGATGGATGATCACAAGCCATCAAACCACCAAACTGAACTGCTTGAATTTTCGCACAAGGACTGATATAGCATAAAGTTATCCAAAAGCAGTGTGTAAGACTGGTGGAGGAGAACATGATGCCAAGATGCATGAAAAAAACAGTGATTTAAAAGAGGGTTATTCCACCAAATATTGATTTCTGAACTTTTAAAACTTTATGAATATGAACTTGTATTCTTTGCATCATTTTCTGCAGATAAATGCTCTAAATGACAATATTTTTATTTGGAATTTGAAAGAAATGTCTATAGAAAATGTAGTATATAGAATCAAACAGCAATGTTCATTTTGTTTAAACATAAACCTCTAAATAGCAAAATCTGGTCTCTTATTTTTTCCAGAGCTGTATAAAGCTGTATTATTCCTGCAATCCAACAACTCTATAAATTAAATGTATGTAATACATTTATATTATATACGGAAGTTATATACATAAATACACACACAAGCATCATGCTTTCCTGTTACAGTCCTGCAGTGGCTGTAGATCACACAGTGAGACGAAGGAAGAGGAAAGGAATAAAGAGGAGACAAAACCGACAGACGTCTGAGAGTGTGTGAGTGTGTGTGTGAGTGTGTGTGTGTGTGTGTGTGTGTGTGTGTGTGTGTGTGTGTGTGTGTGTGTGTGTGTGAGTGTGTATTGATTTAGCGGCTGACTCTCCGTCTCTGACAGTTGACAGTGTGTGTGATTAATGTTCAGAGCCAGCGAGACCAAGTCTGAGAAAAATGAAACCATCTCACACTCCGAATTACTGAGGACCACATACACACACACACACATATACACACATACACACACACACACATATATATATATATTTACACACTCACACACACACAAATACAAAATACTTTCTGAAGTTCTGCTTTTGCGTCTGCAACTTTACTGGATTCAATGCTGCACAAGTTACATCAAAGCATCAAAGCAACTGCAGTCTCTAGGCTCCGCCCACAAATGCAAATGTTATAGAAAAGAAGCCCAAATTTTCTACTATTTTGTCAAATTTGCAACCAGAATCTGTAAAGTACAGACCAGAGGCGGAGTCAGATTCACTAGTTGTTAGGTAGCCCTGCTCCTTACTCCCAGACCAAGAGTCTCAGACTGCCTTCATTGAGTTCATTCACTGTAAATCAGGTTTAGCGCCGAAAATTTAAAATGTGCATTATCACAGAAAACTAGCTGTAGGAATTGTTGAAAACTGGAGATTTTAAAAGATATTAGAAGAGTTAAGAAGATAAATATGAGGTGGAAAATGGGCGGGGCTGTTTCGTCACTAAAACATATCGTCGCTGTCCAATGAAAAACACTTAGCTCCGTATTTGTCGATTTTTAGTTTACTACATAATTTGAACAAACAAACTGTCTCTTACACTGTGTCAAAATTTCTTGATGAACGGACCAGTAGAAACGCTTCAAAATGACCTGAAATAAACTTGTTTTTACATTGACTTCCATTGAAAGCTTACAAGGTTTTTTCTCTCTCCTGTAAAGTTGCTGTTTTGGAGATAAGTGTTTTTCATTGGACAGCGATGATATAGGGATGGGCGGAGTCACACGTCATACTGCAACCAGCCAGTAGAGGTGCTAGACTACAATATAGACATATATCATTCCACATCTCATATCTCAATTTATATCTTCTCTCCTTCTTTCTATATTTGTTTTTACTTTTACTTTCTCTTTCTTCACCTTCACCTCTTCTTTCTCTCTCACTCTTTTGTTCCTTTCATCTTCTCTCTTATATACATATACATATATATATGAATTCTATTCATCTCTCTTTTCCTTCTTTCTATCTTTATCTCTATTTTTTCATTCTTCATCTCTTTCTCTACGTCTCTCCTTATTCTATTTCCTCTCTCTCTATCTCTCTTTTCCCCTGACTATTTTTTCACTTTTCATCTCGTAAACTCTCTTTTTCTTCTTTTTTCCTTTCTTCCTTCTTTCTGTATCCCTCTCTCTACATTCTTCCATGCTCTTTTTTCTGTTCATCTATCACTTTCTTCTTTCTTTGTTTATCTCTATTTCTTCATTCTTTATCTCTCCCTATATATTTGTCTTTTGCCCTCTCTGTTTCTTCTTTTATCTCTTTGTACATTCTCTCGCTACTTTTTCCATTCATCTTTCTTTTTCTCCTTATTTTCTTTTCTACTATTCTCTTTCTTATTTATCTCTTTTTTCTCTCTTGCTCTTCATTCCATTTCATCTTCTCTCTATATATCTCTTTTCCCCTCTCTCTTTCTACATTCTTCATCTCGTACTCTATCTATTTTTCTTCTTTCCTTCTTTTATCTCTCTACATCCTCTCATGCTTCTTTTTCCATTCATCTCTCTCTTTCTTTATCCATTATTCATCTCTTTTTTGTCTCGTTCTATTTTACCTCTACTCTCTGTGTATATCTCTCTTTCTCCCTCTCTCTTTTTCATTCTTCTCTTTTTTTTTTATTTCCTTCTTTTGTCTCTCCCTCTACATCCTCTTGCTCCTTTTTCATTCATCTCTCTCTTTCTTCTTCCATTTTTATGTCTATTTCTTCCTTCTTCATCTCTCTCTCTACTTCAATCTTTCCTCTTTCTTCCTTCATCTCTTTTTTCTGACTTGCTCTTCATTCCATTCCTTCTTCTCTCTGTAGATCTCTCTTTTTCCCTCTCACTTTCTTCTTTCCTATCTCTCTATCTCTCTCTCTCTCACACACACATCTTTTTCTCTCATCCTCTTTTTTCTTCTTTCTTCTCTCTCGTGCATTTTCTTTTTCATTTTCTATCTCAAGAAAACAGTCACATGTCAACATACTGAACACACACACACTCTCTGTCTGTCCACCATCACACACACACACACACACACACACTCTCTCTGTCCACCATCACACACACACACACACACACTGAATAGGCC
Source organism: Astyanax mexicanus (assembly GCF_023375975.1). Classification (NCBI taxonomy): domain Eukaryota; kingdom Metazoa; phylum Chordata; class Actinopteri; order Characiformes; family Acestrorhamphidae; genus Astyanax; species Astyanax mexicanus. Next base: position 33,991,606 of record NC_064429.1, read on the forward strand.
ATCTTGAGCTAATCCTTCATGCTTAAATCCAGAAGAGAACCTTTGTGTTTGTGTTTAAAATCATATTAACCTTTGAGGAATGGAGGAGTGTGTGTGTGTGTGTGTGTGTGTGTGTGTGTGTGTGTGTGTGTGTGTGTGTGGTAAATATCAGCACCAGCAGACATCCCTGCCTCCATTCAGGCTTCAGCCAGCGCTGCAGAAGAGATATTACAGGAAAGCAATGTGTGTGTGTGTGTGTGTGTGTGTGTGAGTGTGTGTGTGTGTGTGTGTGTGTGAGTGTGTGTGTGAGTGTGTGTGAGTGTGTGTATGTGTGTGTGTGTTTGTATTGTATGTGGGAGGCTGTGTGTGTGTATTAGTCTGTAATTCTATATGTGCACGTGTATGTACATATACACTATTGTGTGTGTGTGTGTGTGTGTGTATGTGTGTGTATGAAAGAGAAGGAGATACATGTGTGTGTGTGTGTGTGTGTATGATTAATGGTGTGTGTAATGGTTCTCCTGACAAAAGCTGAATTTCAGTAAAAATCCTCTGGGGCTCATCGACTCATGACCCGCTAAAAGCTAGCCGACACACACACACACACACACACACACACACACACACACTCACACACACTGTCATGCGGTTAAAAAATACACCCATCCATGCCTGTGCTACAAAGGCTTCCGTCATTAATCTACACCTGTTTTCATGCTTACATTACAACCCTATGGATTATTAGGCCACACCCATTTTCATGATTAAACCACGCCCATTTTGTTTATTGATCACATAATTCCCATTTACACTGTAGTGCTATGCAGGGATTAGGAGCCCCTCATTGTGCTCAATCCATGGTTCAATTCGAGAATAAAGTCCCGCCATTTAACAAAAAAGAGCCAATCAGCTTGCTGCTATTGAGGAGATCAGTAGCCAGAACTAGATAAAAAAAATCATGCTTTTTAAACATTATGCAACCAATTTTAACAAACTAATCATGAGGTTTTTATCAAATTGAAACAATTAAAACATGCAACAGATGATCGCACAATATATCTCTAATTTACTTGATCCTTAATCATAAGTCCAATCAGATCATACTTAAGAGATAAGGATTACAGCAGCTCTGTGTGAAGCTCATTATAGAAGCTCTTCAGTCATAAAAAGCTGCAGTTCCTTGTTTTTTTAAACTGCTAGATGGCACTACTTTTTGCCATTTTTAACTAATGCATCTTTTAAAGAAAAGAGAATGCAGAACTTTTAACACCACTAACCAGATACCCCTCTCAAGAGTGCATCTTACAGTTCATATACAGCACAGTGAGTAACTATTAGCACAGCAACACAACAGACATGTTAAATGCAGTAAACCACCACTAAAAGTACATAAACAGCTGAAATAAAGTCGGAAACTACAGGACTCAGTTTTGGTTATGCACTCTGTCATCTTGCATGTGCAGTGCAGTTTCAGAACCCCACAACATGAAAACTGGCAATTTGCTCCTATTTTAATGATTAAATCTGATATTTAAGCGCATATATCATTCCGTTTTTGTGCATGAGTGTTGTCCGATGTTGTTCGTGTGCTGAAAGCAGTTACCCAGTTCCGGAAAATACAGATCCGTATTATCCGGAGGCTGATCAGTACCGAAACCCTGCATCATGCATGAAGCTCGCATTGTTCAGCTTCCGTACCGACCCGGTTAACTGATACTGATGTGCTCGGAGTTCAAATCCTGCCAGAAAAACTTTCTCAAAAATGAGCTCATGTTCCAATAAAGGCCTTCAGCAACACACACACACACACACACACACACACCCTACAGCGGAAGATCCTCCGTAAGTGGGTAAGAGGAACCCGACGCTAACTGGCCTGCACAGAGCAGCAGCTGTCAGCAAACTCTCATTAGCTTAATTAACAGATGTAGGACCAGTTAGTGTTTCAGAGATGCCAAGGCAAAGCAGTCATACACACACACACACTTATACACACACACACATTTATACACACACACACACACATACACACACAGTGGCTGAAACAATACCCAACATTTTAACTCTGATACTGATATCATAATGTTTTATAATATTTAATGATTCCTATTTCTCTGCACTCTTTATTATCCTTCTTTCTGTGGGCAGCATCCTGTAGGTAGCGTCCTGTAGGTAGCGTCCTGAGAGCAGCATCCTGTAGGTAGCGTCCTGTAGGTAGCTTCCTGACAGCAGCATCCTGTGGACAATGTTCTGTGAGCATCCTATAGGTAGAATCCTAAAAGCATCATGCAGTAGGTAGCGTCCTGTAGGTAGCATCCTGAGAGTAGCATCCTGTGGACAGTGTCCTGTAGCCAGCATCCTCAAGCTAGCATCCTTTAGGCAGCATTCTGTAGGTAGCATCCTGACAGCAGCATCCTGTGGACAATGTTCTGTGAGCATCCTATAGGTAGAGTCCTAAAAGAATCATCCAGTAGGTAGAGTCCTGTAGGTAACATCCTGGGAGCAGCATCCTAAAGGCAGCATCCTGAGAGCAGCACCCTGCTGGATGCTGCTCTCAGGATGCTGCTCTCTGGACGCTGCTCTTAGGGTGTTACCTACAAGATGCTGTCCACAGGATGCTGCTCTCAGGATGTTACCTACAAGATGCTGTCCACAGGACGCTGCTCTCAGGATGTTACCTACAAGATGCTGTCCACAGGACGCTTTCCAGGATGTTACCTACAAGATGCTGTCCACAGGACGCTGCTCTCAGGATGTTACCTAGAGGACGCTGCCCACAGGATGCTGCTCTCAGGATGTTACCCAGAGGATGCTGCTCTCAGGATGTTACCAACAGGACGCTGCTCTCAGGATGCTGCTCTCAGAATACTACCTAAAGGATGCTACCTACAGGATGCTGCTCTCAGGATGTTACCAACAGGATGCTGTTTTCTGGATGCTACTTACAGGATAATTTTCCCAGGATGCTGCTCTCATGATATTACCAACAGGAAGCTGCTCTCAGGATGCTATCTACAGGATGCTGCTCTCATCAAGCTGTTCTCAGGATGTTGCCTAAATGATGTTGCCCAGAGTATACTGGTCTATGGACACTGCCTACAGGATGATGCCCAAAGAGCATTTACTACAGGACATTGCTCTCAAGACACTGCTCTCATTACACTTCTGACAGGAGGCTCCTTTTTGTACACTGCCCACAGGATGCTGCTCTCAGGACCCTTCCCAGAAGATGCTGGTCACAGGACCCTCCCTACAGTACATTGCCCTTAGGACACTGCAAATTATGCTACTCTCCGAACACTGCCCACAGGATACTGCCTACAGGACGAGGCTCTCTTTTTACACTTCTTACATGACACTGCTCATCAGACACTACCAACAAGACACTGCCTACAGGACATTGCTCTTAGAACAAAGCTTAAAGTATGCTACTCTCCGAACACTGCCTAAAAACGCTGCCACAGATTGCTGCCTACAGGACACTGCCCTCAGGATACTGCCAACAAGACGGGGCTCTCTCCTTTTACACGTCTTACACGACACTGCTCATAAGACACTACCAACAAGACACTGCCTACAGGACATTGCTCCTAGAACAAAGCTTAAAGTATGCTACTCTCCAAACACTGCCCTCAGGATGCTGCCTACAGGACACTGCTCTCAGGATACTGCCTACAGGACGGGGCTCTCTCTTTTTACACTTCTTACATGACACTGCTTATTAGACACTGCCAACAAGACGCTGCCTACAGGACATTGCTCTTAGAACAAAGACTAAAGTATGCTACTCTCCGAACACTGCCTAAAAACGCTGCCACAGATTGCTGCCTACAGGACACTGCTCTCCGTATACTGCCTACAAGACAGGGTGGTCTCTTTTTACACTTCTTACATGTCACTGCTCATCAGACACCTCTGACAAGACACTGACTACAGGCCATTGCTCTTAGTACAAAGCCTAAAGTATGCTACTCTCCGAACACTGCCAATCAGGATGCTGCCTACAGGACACTGCTCTCAGGATTCTGCCTACAGGACGGGGCTCTTTTTTTCACTTCCCACAAGACGCTGCTCATCAGACCGACAAGACGACAAGACGCTGCCTCCAGGACATTGCTCTTAGAACAAAGCCTAAATTATGCTACTCTTTGAACACTGCCCACAAGGCACTGCCTACAGAATACTGCCTACAGGACACTGTTCTCAGGATACTGCCTACAGGACACATGGGGTGGGCAAAAAGAAACAAGGAGGTGGTCATAATGTTCTGACTGGACTCCTAATTGGATGTCTAATATTAATATTTTAAATAAGCGTCAGGTTAGATCTGCTGTTAATTAAAAGCTTCTCACCTGTTTAACCACTAAACCCCATCAGCTCTGCTCGTTTAAATATGCTAATGAACGTCTCAGAACAGGTCAATCTAATTAGCATGTGCGCCCTGATTGGTCTGTAGAGAGAATGGAGTGTCAACACAGAGTTGAGCTGTTTAGAAATGGAAAGTACTGAGAGCTGAAGAAGCGGATTGTTTACAGTGTTGCAACTTCTGATGCAAACGTACAACACACACACACACACACACACACACACACACACACACTCCTGTCTGTCAGCAAGGACAGATAGACCTTTGTTGGAGACAGGTGCATGTGTGTGTGTGTGTGTGTGTGTGTGTGTACAGATTAAATAAAGACGGCGAGAGGAATAGAATTACCTGTTCATTGTTATGCACATATTTTACACTTGTAAGAGCTGCTACTGTAACCATCCACCCCTGTCAGATCCCCCTCAATACTAATACCATGCACACTAAAAAAAATATATATATACATACATAATCGTATATATTTATACATGTGCACCTAAAAAAATTGGAATATTATTGACAATTTTATTGTTGATAATTATTATGGCTTACAGCCAATGAAAATCCAAAAATTCAGTACCTCCGAAAATTAGAATATTCTATAAAAAGGTACTTTGGCAGTGTGGGCAGTGTGCCAAGTCCTGCTGGAAAATGAAACCCACATGAAGTGCTGTTAGATTTTGACTTTAGACTTGATAATAAAACACAGTGGATCAACACCAGCAGATGACAGACATGTCTCTCCACCAAACCATCACTGATTGGTGGAAAATTCACACTAGACCTCGAGCAGTTTGGACTGTGTGTCTCTCCACTCTTCCTCCAGACTCTGCTCCCTTAATGTACTTTAAATAAAATGTAAAAATGTACTGATGGTCAGTGATGGTTTGTTTGGAGAGACATGTCTGTCATCTGCTGGTGTTGATCCACTGTGTTTTATTATCAAGTCTAAAGTCAGTGCAGTTTTGCTTTTTCCTACAAAATCTTACAGCACTTTATGCTGAACCTCTGCTACTGACAACTTTTACGGAGATGCGGATTTCATTTTCCAGCAGGACTTTGCAGACTGCCCACACTTGGGTTTGGTGCTAAAAAGTTCCTTCTGCCGACCGCACTCTGTATTCTCTATATTTTCATTTTTCTGATTTATATTACATCATATTTTCTTATTCTTTGTGTGTGTGTGCGTGTGTGTGTGTGTGCGTGTGTGTGTGTGTATTGATTGATATCCCCAGCACATCCACCTTGGACAACTGGTAACGTTTGGGTGCTCAACTGAAACAGACTGACCACTGTACCAAACACAGAGCGAGAGAGAGGACGAGGAAAAGACAGAGAGAAAGAAAGAGAGAGAGAAAGAAAGAGAGAGAGAGAGAGAGAGAGAGAGAGAGAGACAGGAAGTGTGTTTAGAGGAGGTCAGATCAGGTAACAGTAAGAAGTGCTGCTTTAATTCTAGATCAGTTTACTCACACTCTAATTACACTAGCTAATCTACACAAGCATCAAAACACACACACACACACACACACACACACACACACACAAATCTACGATTAAAAATCCACTTATTGTACAATATAGTTGCACAACCTCAGTTATTTTACTTATTGAGGAAAGCCCATTTCATTAATATATAAGGTATAGGAGTGTCACAATAATTACATTATCAATTTACTGTTCAATATACAGATTTATACACAATAATTATGTCCAAATATGTGTTCTTTTGCAAGAACAGCACTTTAACATGAACGCCCAAAATGTTAACTTTAAAAAAGCTATTGCATTTTATGTTTTATTGCAATTCAAATGTCTGAATATTCATAACGAGCCACTAAACCCTAAACCAATTTTTTTTATTATTAATAGCTTTTGTAAAATGTGTTGCTTTGAAGTAATATAACATACCAGTCCTGCTTATTTTTTTTTAAATAATTTCCTAATCTTGAAAAAAACACTTAAAAAAAAAACAACACTTCCTCCTGTCCCTCCGCATCTAAACCCATACATCACCCAGTACCCCTCCCATTTTATAGCATTTTTCAAATTTAGAGCCCCTTTAAGAATGAAGAGTTCATTCATCACTCTTTAAAACGATGTATTTGTATTATTTTGCTATTAAGCTATCATATCTGTTGCATTAAAATCATTCTTAAAATAATATTATTAATAATATCGTTTATCACAATTATTTCCAGGGCAATATACCGTCCACACAAAAATTGCCTATCATCGACTAAATTTCATACATTTAATTCAATTTTGTACAATGACAGATCACCTTTGTTCTTCATTATATGAACTTTAACAGCCTATTGTTATGTTAATGAGGTCCTCCAACCAGAAAATGAAAGTTTGGGATGCATTTCAACACTCCGACATCCCTACAGCACAATTTGCTGGAACTGTGTGAGAATATTGGAGTTGCAAGAGGAACATTAGGAACCTCTACAACTCCATTCTGAGATGTTGTACAGGTTTTTTTCCATTTTCTATCCAATTTACACTCCTCCTCCAATACATATAAAGTCAGACTCCACCTCTTTTTAAACTGCTGCTGATGCAGCATTATCGAGTAGCATCACAGCGCTAACGCTCGGAGGAAAGCGCAGCAACACGGTTCTGATACAGCAGCTCACAGACGCAGCCTTGTGCTGATCCACATCACCCTAGGAGTGATGAGGGGAAAGAAAGAGCGCCATCTACCGTACTGTACCCACCCAGAGAGAGAGCAAGGCCAATCATGCTCTCTCAGGGCTCCGGCAGCTGACGGCAAGCTGCATGACCGGGATTCTCCTGTTGTACATGTTATGCTTTGTGTAGTTCAAAGTCTTATTTATTGTTCCTGGTAACTTTTATATTCTTTTATCCTTCTGAATAGAATTACATTGTTTCTCTAACAGTGAACGAGAAGCCCATTATGTTTTTCCAGATGTGAACAATAATGATGATGATAACAGTAAATAAACACACACACACCCCACACACGCCACACACACACACACACCACAGCAGCTGCAGTTTAAAAATAAAATAGCCGAGACTCCCACATGGCCAGCGGCGCTGTCACTGGGATCAGAGCTAAATTCCCAGGAACGTCACATCTGTCTCTGTCGGAACATCCGGATCCACGTCCAGATCCGAAACAGACGACCATACCTACAGATACTAATCAACAACTAATCAACACTTTCTCAACAGAACAAAAAACAGATGTGGACAGATGTGAAAACATGGAATGCATTGTATAGAGAAAGAAAAACTGATTGGACAAGAACAGATGTGAATAGAAGCATGTTAACATGAGTGGACAGATGGACAGAAAGGGACAGACCTACACAGGAGTTGGAGAGATGTGGACAGAAGCCGATAAAACTGTATAGATGAGGACAGAACCAGAAAGCAAGAATTGGACAAATGGAGAGAATGGACAGAAGTAGAGAGAAATGGACGTAAATGGGCAGAAGTGGGGAAGTGGACAGAGGAGGACAGAACTTAACACAGAACTGAACAAAATTTATCAGAAATGGGCAAATGGGATCATAACTGGACATAAATGGACAGAATTGGACAGAAGAAACTAAGTAGAAATGGACAGATGTGGACAGAAATGATTAGAAATAGACAGAGATCAGTGCTCTGAATAAATGAACATGTGATGACAACAATGAATGGAACTGGAGATGTGTCAGCAGTGGACATCTGAACAGATGAGGACATGATTGGCCAAATAAGGACAGATCTGGAGAGAAATGGACAGATGAGAAGATTACAACACATATTGATTGAGGTGGACAGGAATATTGAGTAGAAGACAGAACTGGACAAATGAGGACAAAACTGGAGAGAAAAGGACAGAAGAGGACATTACAACAGATGTTGACAGGTATGGACAGAACTGGACAGAAGTCAGTGGAAATTACCAAATAAGGACAGAATTACACATAAGTGGAAAGTAGATAGATGTCACTGGAACTTTGGACAGAAATGAGGACAGAACTGAAGAGAAATGGACAGAAGTGGACATTAAACCAGATGTTGACAGGCATGAATAGACCGGACAGAAGTCAGGAGAACTGGACAAATGAGGATAGAAGAGGACAGGAATGAACAGGAAATACCATACCTAAACAAATATGTGCATGAATGGACAGTAGTGGACAGAAAAGGACATTTCTAGACGGAAATCTGTCTGAACTGGACAGAAGTCAGTAGAACTGGACAAAATAGGATAGAAAAGGCCACTAAAGGACAATTGATGTCATAGCTAAACATATATATGCAGGAATGGACAAAGGTGGACCGATTAGGACATTACATTGTATTTATAGTCATTGGACAGAGGTCCCCAGAACTTAGGACAGAAATGAGAACAGAACTGTAAAGAAAGGACAGTAGATAGAAAAGGGCACTAATGGACAACTGATGTCATAACTAAACATATTTATGCATGAATGGACAAAGGTGATCAGATTAGGACAATGCATTGTATTTACAGGCATTGGACAGAGGTCCCCAGAAATTAGGACAAAAATGAGGACAGAATTAGACAGAAGTGGAAAGGAGATAGATGTCAGCAGAACCTAAGACAGACATGAGGACAGAAATAAAAAGAAAGGACAGAAGTGGACATTACAACAAATGTTGACAGGCAAATGAGGATAGAAAGGGCACTAATGGACAACTGATGTCATAACTAAACATATATATGCAGGAATGGACAAAGGTGGACAGATTAGGACATTGTATTGCATTCACAGGCATTAGACAGAGGTCACCAGAACTTAGGACAAAAATGAGAACAGAACTGGAGAGAAAGGACAGAAGTGGACATTACAATGGGAATGATGGGTATGGACAGAACTCGACAGTGGAGTCAGTGGAACCAAACGAATGGAAAAAATGGACAGGTATAAACTGAACTGGATAAAAATCAGCAGAATTAGACAAAAAATGGCAGAACAGGACAGAAATGAACAAAAATGGACAAATAAGGACAGACATGGACAGTATAGAGAATTACACAGCGCTAGAAAGATCTGAAGGAATGTACTGCAGCATTTCCAACTGTATTAAAGGAATAAAAGCTATAAAACACTTCAGATACTGAAAAAAACAGAGCTCACTTCAGACCACCTGACCGCCTGGTGCCCTTTATGATATGAAGTCATAAAAATAAACAGAAGGGAGTGAAATATTAAACAGTTCTTATCCAAACACTGAAATCAGAGGCGAGTCTGACGGACGCATGTTTTCACTGAACCCGCGGGTCACTCTGTTCTGCACCCCTATAACCACATACTCCAACCAGCGCATTCATTTCTTTTACACCACTGTAATTCACAGACCCCAACAACAAAAAAACCCAGTTCAAACACATCAATCTCCCGGGGCGTTTCCGGCCTGGCAATGCCTCGCTTCGGGGGAATTGAAGTGGCCGATTATTTTTCACAGAGAAGCTTTTCTTCCTGCCCATTTTTCTACCCGGGAAAAAAAAAAGTGTGAATGTTGTAAAGCAAAGGTGTTTTAAAGCACTTCCTAAATCACAGCCAGCCAGCATTAACCACTACACTAAAACATCCATTAGAGCCCAGCTGGGAGGCAAAACACACAAGGCCTGGTCTGGCCGAGTTTCTGCTTTTCTTGTCGGAAGAGATGAGGATACAGATACATAAAACTTTATTTCTAATCTCCATTTATGAATCAGCAACTGTGTCAACTTCAGTTCTTTTCAAACTTACTCGCCAAGAAAGCTATTTGACTCCAAATAGTAAACTATCCGGATGGGAATTTTATGGGGGTCCTCTGTGATTTTATTCCTGTCCAGAACAACCATGTCTGTGTTTCTGGTCCTCCAGTAATTTTATTCCCATCCAGACTGACATCTCTGAGTTTCGTCTCCTCGCGTTTAATAAAATAAAATAGCTATTTGTCCACTGCCGAACACCGTAATTACAATTTAGGTGCACATGTTTCCACAGAGATCCATGTTAAAAACACAACAGCGAGTGGAAACGGAGGAGCTACTGAACGCGATGTCACGTGACCGAGAAAGCCTCACAAAAAACTCACTGTTTAATTGCAGTCCGGATGCAGGAGTTTTATCACTGAGTAGAAGTGTGAAATATTTTACACATACGTTCCTCTGAGAAACTAATCACATCTGGATAGGGCTTAAGAAATGAAAGATTTAGGGACTTAATTATTTCCTGGGTTCAATAATGGATTTAAGCTTAATCACAGTTCTGGGACTCTATCGTCGCGATGCTCTTTACTATCTTACACCCCAACAACAGTCTATTTTGACATCTTGATCCTGCGCTGTTAAAACAGCGTCAGAGTTTAGGAATAAATCTATACTGATGATAGGGGTGTAGTGGTCTGGAAGTGAGGTGTGTTCAGGTCAATTTCTGGCATGTTTCAATTTTGGTGGCAGAAAACACAGGTGCTCCACTGACTGATTAAAACCCTGACAACAGTCAACAGACAGCCACCCAATCCCTTTCTTAAAATCATACATTTACCTCAACAATAAACAGAATAAAGAATAACATATCATTACTGTTCCCTTAAATGACCTGCTGGTGTATCTTCACAGTGTAAAAGTGCTGTTAAGATACGAATGTGCCAAAGTCAGAGCTCACCCGACTCTTAAATGGAATGATGACACTGCAGCTGGCACACTGATTGGTTTATTTCACGTTATGCCCAAATTAACCACGTCTATTATTAATTTAAAGAATCAGTACATGCCTTTTGTGTAATTTCGAGCTGCGCAAGGTGTATTTTTTTGCGTCCTTATGATAACAAAGACACACCGACACGCCCTAAATCAAGCTGTGCACTCCTCAATAGACCAATGCGCTACAGATCACTAAAATAGGGCCCTGGTCTTCATCCAGGCTCCTTCCAGACCCAACCCTAATTCCTCTTGGTACATCCCTGACCTGGACCATGGACCATCCGTCTCAGGCTTAGTTGTCTCAGGCTTAGTTGCTGACTGTACCACCCCTACAACACCCAGTCCCCCACGTCATACACAAGCTCCGTTATTGACCTGGGGCTCAGCCTCCATTGTTCACACTGTCCAGCCCCATAAATCATCTCCGTATCTCAGCCTACAGTGGTTCTAACATGTCTCTATTCCACCTAGGGCCCTATTTTAGCAATATACTGCACAGGCGAGCCATCAACTGTGCAATGTGTGGCCTGATTTAGGGCGTGTCAGTGTGACTTTGCTATCGTAACGACTGGGAAAGTACACCTTGCCTGAGTCTACTACAAAAAACAAAACATAAAAAGCATGCAGTAATTATCTTTAATTACTAATCATTAATTATGGGTGTGTTTTGCCATTCCTTTTAAGAGCCAGGGGAGCTCTTTTTGACTTTTGGCGGATTGCTATTTTAACGGCACAGCTACCTGGACGTGTCCAACGCTTCTTCTCAGCAGAGGAAACTGACCTGCTCATTCATGGCACTATGGGTTTGTGCACAAGCACAGGTGTGGGTGTGTTGGGGATGCACCTGTGTTGAAAATCTACTACCAAGATAGCAATGAACATCTGACTGTTGAGATCTGTCTAGGTTGTATTGAGTCAGTGGAGCACCTGTGTTTTCTGTTGCCAAGATAGATATAGCAATACTCAAGAAATGTACCTAAACACATAATTTCCAGACAGAAATATATTCAAAAGCACTGTTGCTATTTAAATGTCGCAGGTGGAAGGTGGAAAATAGACTAGACAGTGCCCTTATTCTCCTCCTGACTCCTGACCTCCTGATAATGCACACTTAAAATACTTTAATTTTCCCAAAAATCGACAGTGCGCCTTATAATCCGGTGCTTCTTATGTATGAATTGTACCAGTCAGGTGTTAAGGAGCAGTAAAGCCACTCCCCTGAAGTACAGTGTTATAAGTGTGAGATTTCAGTGAAGTTTCTCCAGCACTAAGGCTGGGTGCAGCAGCATTAGCATTAGCTGCTAACCACAGCGCTAGCTCTTTTGCTATTCAGAGGTGTTTATATTGGACTCTAGTCTGTATGTTTGCCGTGTTAAAACAAACAGGCTACTTGTAGTGTCACTTACTGCGCCTTATAATCTTGTGTGCCTTATAGTCTAAAAAATACAATAAATGGAGATAATTTTGTTCTTCTTTGTCCTTTTTTTACAGCCTCACCATCTGCCGGCCTTGTTTGTTCTCCGTTTCTTTTTTGTTTGTTTGTTTAACCCTTTGAGAACCTGCCACCATTACAATGGACATCACATTTATATATAATAATACTAACTAATTAGACTATGAACCATGAGCCAATAGAAAAGTGCAC
>NC_064429.1:34009277-34049277 GCF_023375975.1 Astyanax mexicanus
TAGATCTGGTGCACTTAATTAGAATAAACATCTGATTTATAAGTTAAAAATGTTTATTCTGCTGAAAAACAGGAAAAAAGAACAGGAAATAGCTGCTGAACAAAGTTGCTGAACTTGGTTGGCCCGCATTTAGCTGGTCTACCACAAACCTGACCAGGTTTGGTTGACCATCATGACCAAGCTTGAGCAAGAAAGATTGACCAACATGACCACCATGACCAAGCTGACTGACCAACATGACTACCATGTACAAGCTGATTGGTCAACGTGACTACAATGACCAAGCCGATTGACCAACATGACTACCATGACCAAGCTGATTGACCAACATGACTACCATGACCAAACTGATTGGTCAACATGACTACCATGACCAAGCCGATTGACCAACATGACTACCATGACCAAGCTGACTGACCAACATGACTGCCATAACCAAGCCAATTAACCAACATGACTACCATAACCAAGCCAATTAACCAACATGATTACCATAACCAAGCCAATTAACCAACATGACTACCATGCTATGACCAAGCTGATTGGTCAACATGACAATCATGACCAAGCCAATTGACCAACATGACTACCATGACCGAGCAGATTGGTCAACATGACTACCATGACCAAGCTGGTTGACCAACATGACTATCATGACCAAGCTGATTGACCAACTTGACTACCATGACCAAGCCAATTGACCAACATGACTACCATGACCAAGCTGATTGACCAACTTGACTACCATGACCAAGCCAATTGACCAACTTGACTACCATGACCAAGCCAATTGACCAAAATGACTACCATGACCAAGCTGACTGACCAACATGACTACCATGTACAAGCTGATTGGTCAACGTGACTACAATGACCAAGCTAATTGACCAACATGACTACCATGACCAAACTGATTGGTCAACATGACTACCATGACCAAGCTAATTGACCAAAATGACTACCATGACCAAGCTGATTGGTCAACATGACTACCATGACCAAGCTGATTGGTCAACATGACTACCATGACCAAGCTGATTGACCAACATGACTACCATGACCAAACTGATTGGTCAACATGACTACCATGACCAAGCTAATTGACCAAAATGACTACCATGACCAAACTGATTGGTCAACATGACTACCATGACCAAGCTAATTGACCAAAATGACTACCATGACCAAGCTGATTGGTCAACATGACAATCATGACCAAGCCAATTGACCAACATGACTACCATGACCGAGCAGATTGGTCAACATGACTACCATGACCAAGCTGGTTGACCAACATGACTATCATGACCAAGCTGATTGACCAACTTGACTACCATGACCAAGCCAATTGACCAACATGACTACCATGACCAAGCTGATTGACCAACTTGACTACCATGACCAAGCCAATTGACCAACATGACTACCATGACCAAGCCAATTGACCAAAATGACTACCATGACCAAGCTGACTGACCAACATGACTACCATGTACAAGCTGATTGGTCAACGTGACTACAATGACCAAGCTAATTGACCAACATGACTACCATGACCAAGCTGATTGGTCAACATGACTACCATGACCAAGCTGATTGGTCAACATGACTACCATGACCAAGCTGATTGACCAACATGACTACCATGACCAAACTGATTGGTCAACATGACTACCATGACCAAGCTAATTGACCAAAATGACTACCATGACCAAGCTGATTGGTCAACATGACTACCATGACCAAGCTGATTGGTCAACATGACTACCATGACCAAGCTGATTGACCAACATGACTACCATGACCAAACTGATTGGTCAACATGACTACCATGACCAAGCTAATTGACCAAAATGACTACCATGACCAAACTGATTGGTCAACATGACTACCATGACCAAGCTAATTGACCAAAATGACTACCATGACCAAGCTGATTGGTCAACATGACTACCATGACCAAGCTGATTGACCAACATGACTGCCATGCTATGACCAAGCTAATTGACCAACATGACTACCATGATAGTAGTCATGTTGGTATGTAAAACATAGTGAAATGTGTTTTGTTGAACCAAAAAAAAGGCATTTCACTACATTTTACATAAAAGAATAGCTTTAATATAATATAAGAAAGTCATGTTGGCTCAAAAAATGCATTTGACTATATTTTACATGAAAGAAAAGCTTTTAAATATTGTATTAAAGTCATATTGGTTCAAGAAAAAGCATTTGATTATATTTTGATATATATAATATATATATATAAATGAAAGAATAGCTTTAATATAATATAAGAATGTCATGTTGTCTCAAATATAGCATTTGGCTATATTTTACATGAAAGAATAGCTTTTAAATATTGTAAGAAAGTCATATTGGTTGAACAAAATGTATTGACTATATTTTACATAAAAGAATAACTTTTAAATAATATAAGGAAGCCACGTTGTTTTAATAAATAAAACATACAGATGTTCAGCACGAGTATATATTTATTTTTAAAACACAACTTTATTATGTGCAACCAATGTACATACCAGCCAAGTGCTGGTTGATCAGCTAGCTTACAGTGTATCACAAAAGTGAGCACACTTTTCTTCAGGTATTTAACTATATCTTTTCATGGGAAACACTGACAAAATGACACTTTAACACAATGAAAAGTAGTAATTTTATTCTTCCTTCAAAATAACTCAATATACAGCCATTAATGTCTAAATCACCGGCAACAAAAGTGAGTACACCCCCTAGTGAAAGTTCCTGAAGTGTCAATATTTTGTGTGCCCACCATTATTTTCCAGAACTATCTTAAATCTTCTGAGCATGGAGTTTACCAGAGCTTCACAGGTACCACTGGAATGCTTTTCCACTCCTCTGTGACGGAGGGGTGGAGCTGCAGGAATTCGAGACTTTCCCCTCCTTCACCTTCGCCCCAAAGATGTTCTACTGGGTCTTTGCCATCACACATGCTTGAGAAAATCTAAACCAAACAAACTGATCTTGGTATCATCAGACCATAGGACAGGGTTCCAGTAATCCATGACCTTTGTTGGCATGTCTTCAGCAAACTGTTTGCGGGCTTTTTTGTGTACAGACTTCAGAAGAGGCTACCTTCTGCAGACCAATTTGATGTAGTGTGCAGCGTACGGTCTGAGCACTGACAGGCTGACCCCCCCCCACCTCCCCCACCTCTTCAATCTCTGAAGAGAGATCTTTTAAAGACAGCATTTGGACGTCACGCTGAGCTTCACGTGCACTCAGCTTCTTTGGACGACCAACGCGAGGTCTGTTGAGGTCTGAGTGGATCTGCTCTTTTAAAACGCTGGATGATCTTGGCCACTGTGCTGCAGCTCAAAAATCTCTTCCAGTATACCGTACGAACCGGTATACCGCCCAGCACTATACTGTCCTAATAAAACATATACTTAAATATCTGCAAAAATGTAAGAGGTGTTATCCTTTCACCTAATTTACCGTTTTTTTAACCACGTAGACCATCAAAGACCAGTTCAGACCATCTGAAACCAGCTGCTACCATCACAATCTGGTCTTGAGTTGGATTCTCCAGCAGGGCTCTCCAGGCCTGTAGTGGTTTTCCTAAAGGAGAAGCACTCAAGCATTTACTAAGAAGCCTCTCAGCCCTCAGCTTACACACATACACACTCCCAGGGCCAAGAGAGCGAGATCTAATTCATTGCCACATTACTCATCCGGGCCCGAGCTCGATCAAATCATCATTCCCGTGCAGTTTAACTACTTTTACCAAACTGAAGGGCTTTTAACTTTTCTCGGAAATTAGCGGAGAGTTTCCTCCGCAGCATAAACAGACATAAATCAACGCTAAGCGCGGTCGTACCTTCAGAACCGGCTTTAAAACAACACAATGGGCCGCGGCAGCCTGGCCCCCTGTTTCGGTAATTACAGAGCAGCCCTGCAGATGCTATCCGGCGGATAATTAGCGCGCTAACGACAGAATGGAGGTGGTTGGCTAATCAATTAGCCAATGACAGAACAATAGCCAGAACACAGGTGCTGTAAAACATAGTCACTGATGTAATGATGCAAAAGAGTAACTCATACACACACACACACACACACACACCAAGAAGTCTACTGTAGAACTTGCTAAACATAAAGAAACACACAGCAGCAGAGGAGATCCAGTGTTTACGAACATAGCACTGCATTACAGTAATGACTAATTCAGTGAACTAACACAAAGTAAAACAGTAACATCTAATTCATCAAAGTGTCTCATTAAACTGTAACTGAAATGTCTACTTTACCAAAGTATTATAGATACAGTGAAATAAGGCAACACAGTGTAACAGTAATGACTACTGTATCATTTACTGTAAGTATAACAGTGTAAAAGCTATATCTAATTTACCAAATAAAAAAAAAATACCACAGCATAACATTAATAATCAATGAGCTACAATTTCACAATGTAACAGTAATGACTAATATACTACAGCAACATACTGTAACAGTAACAATAAATTTACCAAAGTATCCAAATGTAACAGTGATGACTAACTGACCATATCATAACAGGGTAACTGTGATGACAATAAAATACAGATGTGTTCCAAAGTTTTAACTTGACTTATTATTAACACTTTTTAAGTGTTTCAGCATAATAACGACTAATTTACCTAAGTATCTCAGTGTAACGGTAATGACGAATAGTTGCCACACTGTATAAGCATCACATAAATGGCTAATTTAGTGAAGTAAATCTCAGTGTAACTGTAATGACTAATTCTGCATCACACTGTATCACAGTGTAACAGTACTGACTACCAAAATATCACAATTTCATAATAAAGAATAGTTTATTCTCATCACATGAATGACTGATTTAGCTAATAAGTAAATCTCAGTGTAACAGTAATGACTTATCATCAAAGTATCTCATTGTAACAGTAATGAATAGTTTACCAAAGCATGTACCAATGTACCAAAAATGACTAATTTTTCTCCAATTATGAAATGAAATATAAAATTATATCAAAATAATTACTTTACCAAAGAGTTTCAGCGTAATAATGACTAATTTGCCAAAGTATCTCAGTGCAACAGTAATTACAAATTTATCAAATCACCACACCGTAGTTGCTGACAGTAGAATATAACCAGACTGGAACATGTTCAGCAGTATCCATATACAACAGCTCTTCACAGTCTTTAACACTGGATAAAGCTACTGACTAAATATGGTTATATATTGATATAAAGTGTGTGGGTGGGGGGGATGATGGTATGTGATGGGGTCCATTATGCTTGGGCAAAGCATCACAAAGTGTACCAGTGTAACAGTAATGACT
This sequence comes from Astyanax mexicanus, assembly GCF_023375975.1. Lineage (NCBI taxonomy): Eukaryota > Metazoa > Chordata > Actinopteri > Characiformes > Acestrorhamphidae > Astyanax > Astyanax mexicanus. The sequence continues at coordinate 34,014,611 of NC_064429.1, forward strand.
CTGTGCAGTAAAATACAGTTATGGCTGTGTTGAGGCTAAACATAATTCACACTGTGAGTCTATTGTAGATCTTGAAGAAAAAGAAGAAGAAGAAGAAGAAAAGGCGTAGTGATGGAGATATAGCGGCGTTAGCGCTATTGTGCTCCAGCTAATAGAGGAATCCGGCGTAACGTAATGTTTACATCAGCCATTACAACATAAGCAGCTTTCCAGCAGGGTGTTAGCGCTATCGGGCTATTCCGCCCGGATTAAAGCGCCTCTATTCCTCTAATCTCTAAATCCAATCTGACTCAGATCACAATCTCAGATTAATCTGATGGGAGCTGGTCCATGGCTAGCCCGCGGTAAATAACACCGACGTCTTTTTCCTTTTTTATCCTATTTTACCCAATCTCTCCCTCGCTGCGCTCGTAGCACCAGATCCAAACCCTCGAGAGCCACAGCATGATGATATAGTGTTATAAAGCATCTACACTCACTGGCCATTTTATTGGAAACACCTAAAAAATAGCCTAAGTGCACCTTGTTCACCGTGAGTGGTAGAAGACCATCGTAGGACCACCAATGATGTTATTTAGGTGTGCTGGACCACTCCGAGGAACAGAATGCCAACAGTAAGCTGTGCAGTAATTACTCATTTACCAAAGTACTGTAATACAGCATTACAGTAATGACTAATACTAATACTAAAGTGTTACAGTGTAACACTACTGATAAACTTAACAAAGCACCACATTGTAGCAGTCATTATTATTAGTTAATGCAGTATCTGTAATGACACATGTATCAAAATATCACAGTGTTAATTTAGTAATCACTGAGTAATAGTAATGACTAATTAACCAGAGTAGCAGTAATGATTCCTTTACCAAAGTTTTATTCAGTATCGGCAATGAAAAAAATGCATCAAAGTATCACAGTATTACAGAAACAACTAGTTTAGTAAAGTATCACTGTGTAACAGTAATTACTAATTTACCAGAGTAACACAATTTAGCGGTAATGGCTACTTTTACAAAGTTTTAAACAGTAACAGTAATTTAAAATGTATCAAAATGCTTGATTTACTAAAGTAGCATATTGTAATATTAAAGACAGATTTACTAATTTACTAAAGCTAGCTACGGTAATGACTAACAGTGATAACTATTTGACCAATGTATAACATTGTAACAGAAGTAGGTAATTAACCAAAGTATCTCAGTGTAACAGTAATGACTGATTTATTATAAATTATCTATTTTTAAAAGTACTAAACAGTTTCAGTAATGACTAATTTATGATTCGAACAGTAACAGTAATACATTTACCAAAGTATTACAGAGAAACGGTAATGACTAATTTCCGCAAAGTATCCTAGCATAACGGTAATGACTAGTATCTGGTCAGTGGTGGTAGTTAGATACATTGAAAAGTATCTCAATTAACCAATACTAATGAATGTACCAATACTATAACAATGTAACAGTAATGACATATATGTCAAGTATCACAGGGTACCAGTGATAAATGTTTGACCAATGTATAACATCGTAACAGAAGTAAGAAATTTACCAAAGTTGCTAAATTACCTATTTTTAAAAGTATGAAACAGTTACAGTAATGACTCGTTTAAGGTTCGCACAGTAACACAGAAATACATTTAGCGAAGTGTCACAGTATAACGGTAATGACTAGTATCTGGTCAGTGGTGATGCACAAGTGGACAGGTTACAGGAAGGCTAAAATTATATGCAACAACAGATAAAACATCTATATGGAAGGTGTTTCCAGTATAATGGCCAATTGTAGAGCAATAAACAGAACACCGTGTAGGGAACGGACGGAACAGAGGGAACGAGGGAACGGTGAAAGAGTGCACTTAAGTTGAACCTCCGTCTCCTCTGTCATTCTCTTTCTCTCTCATGAATGAATCCCAGCATCCCCTCCTCTCCCATCTAATATCCTCATCACTTAATATTCTGGCTACGCTATTTTTATCCCTTCCTCTTTCACTCCCTCTTTCGCTCTCTCTCTCCGTCTCACTTATTCTATCGTTCTCTCGGCACAAACCTACTTACAGCCCGCGTCGGCTCTGATCGTCCCTGGCGTGCCCTCTCCGCAACCCTCCTTCAGGATGGAGGGAGTAGTTTATCAGAGTTAAGAGAAGACAAGTAGCGATTCTCTCTTTCGCATAAACACAAACTCTCTCTCTCTCTCTCTCTCCGTTCCTCACTCGCTCTCATTCATCCCCCTCTCTCTTTATTCTGTTCTTCACTTCCTCTCGCTCTCGCACTCAACCTGAAGAGTCTCCAGAATCGTCCTTCAGTCCTTCAGTGCTTCAGTGCTCGTCTTCCAAAAGAAAACTGATTACCCAAGTGGATCCCAGGAAAAGAGCCTCCATGAGTAATTTACCAAAGTGTCTCAGTGTGTAACGGTAATGACTCATTTATCAAAGGATAATAGAGTAACAGTAATGGCTAATTTAGTAAGGTGTCACAAGGTAATAGTGATGGATAATCTATCAAATAATCACAGTGTAAAAGTAACAAATACTGCAACAAAGCATCTCAGGGTAACAGTAATGACCACTTTTCCAAAGTACAACAGAGTAACAGTAATGACTGCCAAAATCCCACAGTGTAAGAGTAATGACTTATTTATCAAAGTATCTCAGTGTAAATGTAAACTAAATTACCAATGCATCACAATGTAACAGTACTGACTACTTTACCTTTTAAGGTAATCTCTAGTTTACCAAAGTTTCTCAGTTTAACAGTACTGAATAATGTAAAAATTGTAACAGTAATTACAAAATTACGAAAGTATCAAAGAACCACTGTAATGACTAAGCATAATAGTATTTCCGAAACAAGTAATTTAGTAAAGTATGACATTGAAAAGTATCTCAATTTACTAATAAGGATGAATTAAAGCTTTACTTTGTAACAGTAATGATTCATTTGCCATAGTATCACATAGTAACAGTAATTACTAATTTAATAAAAGCATATAATCACATCATAATGTTAATGACTCAATAAAACTGTAATGACTCATTTGCCATAGTATCACATTGTAAAGGTAATGCCTCAATAAAACAGTAATGACTCATTTGCCACAGTATCACATTGAAATGGTAATGACTAATTTAATAAAGCATCTCAATAAAACAGCAATGACTTATATGCCACAGTATCACATTGTAACGGTGATGGCTAATTCAATGAAGCATCTTAATAAAACAGTAATGTCTTGTTTGCCACAGTATCACATTGTAATGGTAATGACTAATTTAATAAAGCATCTCAATAAAACAGTAATGACTTATTTGCCACAGTATCACATTGTAAAGTAATGACTAATTCAATAAAGCATCTTAATAAAACAGTAGTGACTCATTTGCCACAGTATCACATTGTAACGGTAATGACTAATTTAATAAAGCATCTTAATAAAACAGTAATGACTTATTTGCCACAGTATCACATTGTAACGGTAATGACTAATTTAATAAAGCATCTTAATAAAACATTAATGTCTCATTTGCCACAGTATCACATTGTAACTGTAATGACTCAAAAAAGTAATGAATAATTGGCTACAGTATCACATTGTAATGGTAATGACTGATTTAATAAAGCATCTCAGTAAAACAATAATGACTTTTGCTACAGTATCACATTGTAATAGTAATAATAAAACAGTGATGACCCATGTGCCACGGCATCACATTTTCACAGTAATGACTCAATAAATCAATAATGGCTCATTTGCCACAGCATCACATTGTAACGGTAATGACTTAATAAAACAGTAATGACTCATTTGCCACAGCACCACATTGTAACGGTAATGACTTAATAAAACAGTAATGACCCATGTGTCACGGTATCACATTGTAACAGTAATGACTTGATAAATCAATAATGGCTCATTTGCCACAGCATCAAATTGTAACGGTAATGACTTAATAAAACAGTAATGACTCATTTGCCACAGCACCACATTGTAACTGTAATGACTTAATAAAACAGTAATGACTCATCTGCCACAGTATTACATTGTATCAGTATCAACTACTTTTTTAAAGTACCGCAGTGGAACAGTATTGATTTCTACACTTGTTGCTGATTGAATACGTTTTTTTTTTAATAAGAAATATTGAATATTGTTTTATTAATTTGATTATTAATTTATAAGTTGAACTTTATAGCCATGGCCCAGTAACTGTTACTGCTGCACTCCAGATCCTACATCCTACAACAGAACAACATCTCCCAGTGCAGAGTTTACACAGTAAAAAGTGCAGAATAATAGAGTAAAAGTGTAGATGGTTTACTGAGATGTGAGATTACAGCAGGTTTTAATTACCTGATGAGCCGTTCCTCAGAACCGCACCGCTCTTAACAACTCCTGTAATGAAGTTACAGAACTTCCTCCACCAGCCCACAAACAAGCAGCGTCATTTATTTCCCCCAGATGTATCTCAGTCCCCTTGAATCTCTCCCTGCGAAGCTTCAGAAGCCAATAAATCTGCAGGAGAAGTGCATGCCTTATTCATAAGAGCACGTCGCGCCAGAAATGTATTAAACTCCTCCGAGAACTCCAACGCTCCACATGCTGGAGACGAGAACACAGGAATAGATCCTACAGGAGAGCTGAACGATATATATCACTAATTCACTGCTGTAGTGATATTCACCACCACGATACTGCCGTCACAATACACCAGTACAGATAATCAACCACCACTTTACTGGTAGAACTGAAGAGCAAGAACAAGAACTCCAGTTGGTTCTCTAGTTCTCTGGTGTTTCAGTTCTTTGCTATTCTACTTCTCCACTTCTCTGGTTCTCCAGTACTGCAGTTCTACAGTTTACTGGTTGTCTGGTCCTCCAACGTTTCTTCCATTTCTCATGTTCTTTGGTTTTCTGGTTCTCCATTTCTCCACTTCTCTGTTTGCCCAGTTTTCTGGTTTTCCACTTTTAATTTACTCTATTTCTCTGCTTCTCTATTTTCAGTTTTTTCTGTTTCTCCAGTTTAAGTTTGTCTGGTTCTCCGGTTCTTTTGTTCTCCAGTTTTTTGTTTCTCCAGTCCTCAGTTTATCTGGTTCTCTGGTTTCCCAGTTATCTTTTGTCCTGGTTCTCCCAGTTCTCTGGTTTTCAACTTCTAAGTTTCTCTGCTTCTTCAGTTTTTAATTTTTCTGGTTCTCCAGTTCCCTGGTTCTTCTGTCTTCTGGCCCTCTGGTTCTCTTGTCCTCTTGCCGTATGGTCCACAAGTTATTCAGTTCCATGGTTCTCCAGTTCTCTGGTTCTTTCATCCTACAGCTCTCCAGTTCTCTGGTTCTCTCATCCACCAGTTCTCCAGTTCCCTGGTTCTCCAGTTATCTGGCTCTCTCATCCACCAGTTCTCCAGTTCCCTGGTTCTCCAGTTCTCTGGTTCTCTCATTCACCAGTTCTCCAGTTCTCTGGTTCTCTCATTTAGCAGTTCTCCAGTTCCCTGGTTCTCCAGTTCTCTGGTTCTTTCATTCACCAGTTCTCCAGTTCTCTTGTTATTTTGTTCTCTAGTTCTCTTATCTTACAGTTCTCCAGTTCTCTGGCTCTCCAGTTCTCTGGTTCTCTTGTCCTCTGGCCCTATGGTCCACAAGTTATTCAGTTCCATGGTTCTCCAGTTCTCTGGTTCTTTCATCCTACAGCTCCCCAGTTCTCTGGTTCTCTCATCCACCAGTTCTCCAGTTCCCTGGTTCTCCAGTTCTCTGGTGTTTGGTGAGTATTTATCTCCCAGTGCTGGTGATTGGTGAGTATCTCTCAGTGCTGGTGTTTGGTGTGTATTTATCTCTCAGTGCTGGTGTTTGGTGTGTATTTTCCTCTCAGTGCTGGTGTTTGGTGAGTATTTTCCTCTCAGTTCTGGTGTTTGGTGAGTAATTATCTCTCAGTGCTGGTGTTTGGTGTGTATTTTCCTCTCAGTGCTGGTGTTTGGTGAGTATTTATCTCTCAGTGCTGGTGTTTGGTGAGTATTTTCCTCTCAGTGCTGGTGTTTGGTGAGTATTTTCCTCTCAGTGCTGGTGTTTGGTGAGTATTTATCTCTCAGTGCTGGTGTTTGGTGAGTATTTGTCTCTCAGTGCTGGTGTTTGGTGAGTATTTATCTCTCAGTGCTGGTGTTTGGTGTGTATTTATCTCTCAGTGCTGGTGTTTGGTGAGTATTTATCTCTCAGTGCTGGTGTTTGGTGAGTATTTATCTCTCAGTGCTGGTGTTTGGTGTGTATTTATCTCTCAGTGCTGGTGTTTGGTGAGTATTTATCTCTCAGTGCTGGTGTTTGGTGAGTATTTATCTCTCAGTGCTGGTGTTTGGTGTGTATTTATCTCTCAGTGCTGGTGTTTGGTGAGTATTTATCTCTCAGTGCTGGTGTTTGGTGTGTATTTATCTCTCAGTGCTGGTGTTTGGTGAGTATTTATCTCTCAGTGCTGGTGTTTGGTGTGTATTTATCTCTCAGTGCTGGTGTTTGGTGAGTATTTATTTCTCAGTGCTGGTGTTTGGTGAGTATTTATCTCTCAGTGCTGGTGTTTGGTGAGTATTTATCTCTCAGTGCTGGTGTTTGGTGAGTATTTATCTCTCAGTGCTGGTGTTTGGTGTGTATTTATCTCTCAGTGCTGGTGTTTGGTGAGTATTTATCTCTCAGTGCTGGTGTTTGGTGAGTGCGGTGCAGGTCTGATTCGAAGCGATGGCTGAATGCTGAAGCTGTCCTTGCTGTGTCACAGGCGTGATGATGAGCCCCTTCAGGGACCCACCTAACCTTCACCCGCACCACGGCCCGGTTCTAATCACAGTCATCCACAGACCCAACAATGACAGTCTTTCAGTGTTTGCCGTCTCGAGTTTAATACTAAGCCTGGAGTGTAATACGGCGTTCCGAGCGGCGTTCCGGACCAGATCTGAGAGCATCTCCGGAAGGTCAAAGCCAAAGACTGGAACTGTTTTTTTACTGTTACACTGAAAAACGAGTCAAAACAGTACTATATACACTTTACCTTAACATACTTTAGTATTAGATACTTTTTTTTACAGTATTTCACTTGTTCTGTAGATCTTTAAATTTGGTACATTTATAATCTGGAATTTTGATAAATTAGTAATTACTTTTAAACTACCAAAAATTTGATAAAGTAGTCATTACTGTTACACTAAGATACCTTAATAAACATACTTTTGTATTAGTATTCATTACAATTACGTTGAGAGACTTTGGTAAAGTTTCATGACTGTTACAGAGTAATTACTGCTACATTAAGATACTTAGATAAAAAAGTAATTACTTGCATTGTGATATTTTAGTAAATTAGTGAAAACCTTTACACAAGGGTATTTTGTTAAAGTACCAATTACTGTTAAATTGAGGTACTTTGCTAAAGTAATCAGTACTATTGGATTGAAATACTTTGGAAATGTATTCATTACAGTTATATTAAGATGCTTTGCAATTTACTCAATACAGTTACATTGAGATACTTTGCTAAAGTAGTCATCATTTTTACATTGAAAATTCTAGTTAGCTGGTTCCCCAGTTGTCTGGTTCTCCAGTTCTTTGGTTCCCCAGTTGTCTGGTTCTCCAGTTGTCTTGTTCCCCAGTTGTCTGATTCCCCAGTTGTCTGATTCCCCAGTTGTCAGGTTCTCCAGTTCTCCAAACCTTTAGTTGTCTGGTTCTCCAGTTCGCTGGTTCCCCAGTTGTCAGGTTCTCCAGTTCACTGGTTACCCAGTTGTCTTGTTCTCCAGTTCGCTGGTTCTCCAGTTGTCTGACTCCTCAGTTGTCTGGTTCCCCAGTTGTCTTGTTATCCAGTTGTCTGGTTCCCCAGTTGTCTGGTTCCCCAGTTGTCTGATTCCTCAGTTGTCTTGTTATCCAGTTGTCTGGTTCCCCAGTTGTCTGGTTCCCCAGTTGTCTGGTTCCCCAGTTGTCTGGTTCCCCAGTTGTCTTGTTATCCAGTTGTCTGGTTCCCCAGTTGTCTGGTTCCCCAGTTGTCTGGTTCCCCAGTTGTCTTGTTATCCAGTTGTCTGGTTCCCCAGTTGTCTGGTTCCCCAGTTGTCTGATTCCTCAGTTGTCTGGTTCCCCAGTTGGCTGGTTTTCTTTCATTTCCATTTCTACATTTCGCTGGTTCTCCAGTTCATTTACATTGCACTTTAGTAAATTAGTCATTACTGTTACATTGAGTTTGAGACCTTGGTAAAGCAGTCTTTGCTCTTAGGCTGTGATACCTGGGTGACACAGTCATCACGTTTACCCTTTTATACTTTGGTAAGTTGGTCATCACCATTACACAGTAAAACACTGTCACAGGCATGATGATTATCCCTCTCAGGAACTGACCTATCTCTCCGGTGGTGCCGTGACCCGGCGCTAATCACAGTCAGCAGGCAGCGGTTCTGATGACAGTCTTTGTGTGTTTTTTTTCCGTCTGCAGTTTAATTCTAAGTTGGGAGTGTGAAGCAGCTCGGCGGCGTTCCGGACGAGTTGAAAGGGCATCTCTGGAAGGTCGACGCGAAAGACTAGAAGAGTTTTCTCACCCTAAATGGAGCCCGGGTTCCATTAGCGACTAGCGGGAGTCTGGAGGGACGGCCAGTTTTAAAAATAGCGCTCCATTCGGGGAATAGCCGAGTCTCTTTAGACACTGATCTGCCATTAAGAGTGAACGGCGGTGTGATTAGATGGATGGAGTGAGGGAAGCTAACTGGGGGGAGTCCATAAGTGAAAGCTGGAGAGGAATCATTCCTTCATTGAGTGGATGTGAGATCGCGGGCGCGAGAGTGTAAGTGTTGCAGAGTGAGCGTCTAATTGGCTTTAGTCGCTCCCGTACGTCTCGCTGAACATAAACCACTGACGGAACAACGCCCAGAGGACCGATCCCGGATCAGTTTTAATAAAATAAATAAATAAATAAACACAGAGCCGTAAAACTGCTCCCAGATCAGCTGTTAGGGTCACCGTGGGTAACGGGAAACTTCTTTTATCTAAAACTGACTGCAGTTAAACCTCGCTTTACTAACCCTATGAGATAAAGGCACAGGGGGCGGAGCTTGTCCGAGTGTTTCAGTTTAATTAGCTCTTATTTTTCTTACTTTTTATCAGAAACATCAACCGGGTAAATTAGTCATTACTGTTACGCTGTGAGACGTTGATAAATTAGTCATTACTGTTACACTGAGAAACTTTAAATCTGGTAAATATGTCCTTACTGTAAGACTGTGAGACTTTAAAAAAATTAGTCACTACTGATATGCTGTGAGACTTTGATAAATGAGTCATTACTATTACACTGTAAGACTTAATATATTATTCATTACTGTTACACTGTAAGACTTAGATAAATGAGTCATAACTGTTACACTGTGAGACTTAATAACTTTGTCATTATTGTTACACTGTGAGACTTAGATAAATGAGTCATTACTGTTAAACTGTCATTACTTTTACAGTTTGACACTGTTTATCTGTTTTTACTTTGGTAAATTAGTCATTACCGTTACACTTTGACACTGGTGAAATGGTCTGTACTGTGATACTTTGGTAAATCAGTAATTACTGTTACACTGTGATACTTTAATAAATTAGTCATTACGGTTACACTTTGACACTGGTGAACAGTTCTTTACTGTGATACTTTAGTAAATTACTCATTACTGTTACACTGTAAAACTTTTATAAATCAGTCATTACTGTTACACTGTAAAACCTTTATAAATCAGTCATTACTATTACAGTTTGACACTGGTGAACTGTTCTTTACTGTGATACTTTGGTAAATTAGTCATTACTGTTACACTTTGATTCTTCGATAATTTAGTCATTATTGTTAAACTTTGAAACTTTAATGAATTACTCATTATTGTTACGCTGTGACACTTTGGCAAAAATCATCACTTTTACATTGTGACTGTTTAGGAAATTAGTCATTACAGTTACACTGAGATACTTTGGTAGGTTAGTCATTACTGTTACACTGAGAAACTTCAAGATACTTTAGTGCTGCTTTAAGGCTGGATATTCAAACCAAATCTCGTTCTATGAAGAATATATTTCACTCTACTTCTCCTCCACCTCTTTACTGATGCATTTTCCTCTCTCTCTCTCTCTCTCTCTCTCTCTCTCTCTCTCTCTCTCTCTCTCTCTCGTTCTGTCACTCTGTCTCTCTCTCCTCCTGCAGATCTGCTGAATTCAGCGTTTGTGTCGCGCCGGAAAGTCGAAAGTCAAGGAAAAATTTAATTGGGTCGGTTCCAGCTCTTCTCCGTTCGCCTCCAAATCTCCAACATTAATCACTTTTATCTTCTGTACTTTCAGATCTTCCTCTGACGCTCCCTCTCAGCATATGCTAAGCGCTGGAATTACAGCGCGGCTAACGCAGCGCTATTGTGCTCTAAACGGCTACGCAGACCGAGCGCTAATTAAAGAGCCCGTCCCCGATATCCTACACCACTCCTATACCCTGCACTTCTGCTGCACTTATAGATCTCTTTCAATTTATGAAGTTAGTGTGAGTTTATGCAGCGAAAACAGTCATAAATGATAAATTCTACAACCTCTCTTTACCCCTCGCACTTAAACACACCAAGCCTTTATTCACCATCACTAAAGATGTGGAAGCGAATAGCTGCACGATTATCTCAGCACTCAGAAGGAAGATAAAAGTTAGCAGGAACAATAAATGATAATAAATTTAGACTGAGGTGGAAAATTTGGTCTTATTTATACAGAAATATTGTGTAATGCACGTGTAGCGCTGCATCATGCCGGACGTCTCAATATGTAGAGAGTTGTAGAGGTGCCTAATGGAGTTCGGTGAAAATCCATCCCATAATAACTCCAATATTATTACACAGCTCCTGTGCATCCAACAGAAACACATCCCACACATTTTCAATCACGCAAAGTGTGTCGCGATGCTCATTGCTATCTTACACCCTCCCAACAGTCTATTTTTACGCAATCTACTTGCCTTGTTTATATATATATATATACATATTAGCTCAGTAAAATACCAGCATTACAATAAATACAAACAGCAATTTTACAAAAAGCAGCCCTGTTTTCCTTAAAACATCTGCTAATCTCTCCTCTTAATCTGAGTTTAATAGAGCTATTATTTCTAGTTCTCATCATATTAATCAACTTCTGCTTTGGTAATAAATTACTGGTAAATGTGGTAAATCAGGTGAGCTGCTGACGGAACTGAACATAATATACACATGCTGGCTGAGGAGCATCCAGGAGAAATCTGGAATCTCTACACTTCAAAACACTCAAAAACACTCATATTGCTGAGATCAATTAGATGAATTAGTGTAATTTGCCTAGGTGCCTAATTTCTTTTTTCTTAAAATATATATATATATATATATATATATTTTACTCTAAAATACCCTATAATTTTAGGACCATACACCTACTGTACATGAATTTATCATATTCATATTCATCCATTTCTGTAACAGTTGTAAAAGTGTGTGTTAAATACAGTACAATTTGTCGCTATCCAATAAAAAACACTTATCTCCATTTTTGTCGATTTTTTGTTTAATACATAATTTGAACAAACAAACTGTCCCTTACACTGTGCCAAAATTTCTTGATGAACGGACCAATAGAAACTCTTCAAAATGACCTAAAATAAACTCTTTTTACCTTGACTTCCATTGAAAGTTTACAAGGCTTTTTCTCTCTCCTGTAAAGTTGCAGTTTTGGAGATTTTCATTGGACAGCGACGAAATATACAATAAATATATATGTATTGAAATGTATAGAAAATTGTGACTACTTTAACCTTTGAACTCTAGGCTGTTTTGGTGTGTTTTTTCTCAGTTTCAGGTCTTATAACACAGTAATTATATCAGACAGACACATGCCCTGATCTCTTTTACTCCAGAAGACATACGGCTGCTCAAAAATAGAATCATTTAAAATGTAAAAGGAAGCAGAATTGTTATATTTTCTGGAACTGATCATGTTTTGCTCAAAATTTTACCAAGCGCCTTTTTTTTTTTTTTTTTTTTTTTGAGTGTATAGACTTTAAATATATTCACACCTAAGAAATATTTTAAAAAATGACTAGAGTTACATTAGAGTGTTTATGAGTTGAAAGCATAATAATATTGATGATAATAGTTCATTACATGGTTTATTAATTATTACTTTGATAAAATACATGGTGAAACAGCATCAGGCGGATTTATTTTATTTTTCTTGATAATCAATAATCACACCTCTAGGATACATGTAGATACTAAAAACCTGACACTCAGAGCAGCCTATGCCTTTCAGTATTTTGAAGATCAGGACACACAAAGATAACTACAATATATACAAACATATAAACTTTCTAGTCTAAACAGATAAAAATGTTTAGTGCAAAATAAAAACTATATAAAGTAGTGCGCACACCATACCTAGCTTTAGTTTGAGTAAAGCAGGTAGTTTAGTCACACTGTTTTTTCTGTGGACACTTTTGAGTCTTTATTTACTGATATTATTTGGTTTGAAACATCATATAAATATGTTTGAAGCACTAAAGGTAAATAATATTGTTTGGGGAAGGAGGTTTTTCACTTTTTTAGGTGTTTTTCTCAATGGGTTTCTTGTAGATTTAGCTTTAGCGCACTGGGATGTCACTATCACTATTTTTAGAAAGAGTAAGTTCTGCCCTTTCTAACCATATATGGATTATGTTTATGTGTGAAGGGATTCCTGAGTAATTAAGCTGAGAACACAAGGTGAGATTTTGGATGGAAAATCCATCTGTAGGGTTCTAAGGGTGTCTAAACTTTTGCATAAGGCTGTATAAATGCCTGTGCTGTGGTGTGAGGTGTGTGTTAGGGTGTGTGTGTTGGTGTGTGTTGGTGCATGCTGGTGTGTGTTGGACACACAGGGGGAAGGTGCGGTTCCAGCTGTCGGCGTTCCGATTGAACACACGCCTGTTCTCCCGACAGCAGCCGAGCTTCCCAACCACGGTCCCGATGTTCCCACATCCAGCCGAGCATCACACACACACACACACACACACACACACACACTGTAAATGCTACGGTCCAGCTCGGGCCGATGTGATTAATCCGGACGCTGACCGTCATCTCGTCCGATTGGTCTTAATGAGGAGCATTTACCGAAAGAGGCCAATCAGAGAGAGTCAGTGTAGATGTGGTGTGGACTTAATGGAAGCAGACATCTTTAGCGCATTAGCATTAGTATTAGCACGTAGCATTAAACCAAAAAAAAAAAAAAAAAGATTCTGTCTCTAATAAGAAACTGTATCAGACCTCAAATATAAGAGTCAAAAAGATAAAATAAGGTTCCTTTATAAATATAGTATATATAATTAGGTTAATAATAGTTATTTATTAGGTTATAAACCATTAATAAGCACTTATAACACATAAACGCGAAGAACAACAGTGACAATTACTTTTTTAATATAAATATATAATAGAATAATATACAAAGTCAGTTTAGTAATGTAATTCTATTTTAGTTAAGCAAGAGGTGCTACTTTGAAGAAACTAAAATATAAAAACATATTCTGTATATTTATTTAAATATTATATATGCTTTTTTTATATTTTAAATGACTATAGTATTAAAATAATGAAATGTACTGAATTTAAGTTGCATGCAAACTTTGGTCAACATGGTTTTGAATGGTGATTGCTACGGAGAAGCATTATTATATTAGGGTGTTTCTAGGTGGTTGCTACGGTGTTGCATAGTGATCCCTATGGCTGGGCTAGGTAGCTACTTTGGAATTACAGTAGTATACAATGTTAAGAGTTTTTGCAATGAGGTAAATGTGGTATAGTTGAGTTGCAATACTGTATTATGATGTTTCTATGTGGTTGCTATGATATCACAGACGATTTAAGTGCTGTTGCTAAGTGGTTGCTACATGAATGCTTAAATGCATTAATATAGTGTTTCCAAAACAGTATCACAAACACTATAGTATTTCCTGTGCTTTCATGGTGGTTCAAAGTGGTTGATATGGTTTTACTGGTGATTACAATGTTGTAATAATAGTAGTATATTATGGTGTTGCGCTAGGTGGTTGCTATGGTACCACAGGTGCTTTCTATGCTGTTGCTTAGTGGTTGTAAGATGGTTACATGGGGGGGTTGCAGGATGGTTGCTATTGTATTGCAGATGGTTTATATGGTATTGATAGATACTTTTGGCACCATGCCCAATATCAGGCATATGTTAGAGGGTGATGACTTCACACCTGTATTTCAAAAAGATAAAGATAAAGTGTGTGTGTGCGTTTGTGTGTGTGTGTGGTGTGCGTAAAGGATGACTTAAGGATGACTTACAAAGTCAAAATACTTCCACACACACACACACGCACACGCACACACACACACGCACACGCACACACACACAGACTCACACTTCTGATGAGGCTTTTCCAAATCAAAGCTGTTTGCGCAGGTCGATCTAACAGCCTGTGTGTGTGTGTGTGCGTGTGTGTGTGTGTGTGTGTGTCTTCCACCTCCTGTCCAAAGCAGTTTATTTTTGAAAAACAAAAAGACTCTTTCATTCTCCACAGAATAGAGCTCTGACAAAAGGGATTTGTAAAGCTTTCTCTCTCTCTCTCTCTCTCTCTCTCTCTCTCTCACACACACACACACACACACTCTATACACTGTGTCAAGAATACGCCCACACACACACACACACACAGATAGACAGCACAATCCACAGAGCAGAGAGACGAGCGAAAAAAACAGAGAGAAGGAAGGAGAGAAAGGATGATTTTTGATCACAACAAAGGTGGAAAAATAAACAGAGTTTAAACACCCCTAACCAATCAGCTGACCCTCTACACCTCTACTGACCAATGAGAGGGAGAGAGAGAGAGAGAGAGAGAGAGAGAGAGAGAGAGAGAGAGAGAGAGAGAGAGAGAGAGAGAGAGGAAATGGGCATCTAAACTTGAGAATAAGAGAGAAAGGATAAGAGAGTAAGACAGTGTAGACAATTACAATAAAAACAAACAATAGAAAGAGATGAAAAGGAAAACAGATTGAGAGAAGACAAAAGAGAAAGAAAAGAACGAGAGAATGAAAAGAGTGTAAAGAATTACAACTAAAAAAGATCATAATAAAGATACAAAGAAGAGAAGAAGAGGAACAGGGAAAAGGAAAAGAAAATCCAAAAAGTGGGAAAAGAGTGAGAAAAAAGAGAAAGAGGGGAAAGATAAATAGAAAAAGAGGAAGAAAGAAAAGTTAAAAAAAGAACAAAAAGGAAAGAGAAGTAAAAGAGAGTAAAAGAAAAATAACAGGAAAATACCTAAAAGTGAGAGAGTGAAATAAGAGAAATGACAGAATTAAAAAAGAGAGAAAGAGAACAGAAAAGAAAGGCTGTCCATACCTGAGAAAAAAGAAAGAAAGTGTAAGAGAGTAAGACAGTGTAGAAAATGATAATAAAAACAGACAACAGAAAGAGATGAAAAGGAAAACCGATTGAGAGAAAAGAAAAGAGAAAGAAAAGTGTGAGAAAAGGAGTGAGAGATAAAATAGAAAGAGTGTAGAAAATGACTACTAACAAGAACGTAAGAAAGATTAAAAAGAGAGTATTAAAAGAGAGAGTGAAAAGAAAGAAAAGAGAGAAAAAAGAAGAGAGTGAGGAAAGGGACAGAGAGAGAAGTAAACAAAGAAAAAGGTTAAAAAGAGGAATAAAAAGGAAAGAGATAAAGTAAAATAAGAGAAAGAACAGAAAAAGACAGTGCAGGAGAGAGTGAAAGAAAAGACATGATAGAATGAGAAAAGAGAGAAAGAGAGCAGAAAAAGGATAGGAACAGAAATAAGAATAAAAGAAAGAGGAGAAAAAAAATAAAGAATAAAACGAGAGGG
The DNA here is from genome assembly GCF_023375975.1 of Astyanax mexicanus. Taxonomy (NCBI): domain Eukaryota; kingdom Metazoa; phylum Chordata; class Actinopteri; order Characiformes; family Acestrorhamphidae; genus Astyanax; species Astyanax mexicanus. The sequence goes on from NC_064429.1 coordinate 34,030,472, forward strand.
CAAGTAAAGGAGAGCAGGAGAGAGGGAGAGAAACAGGAGAGAGAGAGAGAGAGAGTGTATCCGAACCTGAAAAAAAGAAAGAAAGGGTAAGAGAGTAAGACCGTGTAGAAAATTACAATAAAAACAGAGACAATAAAAAAAAGGGAAGCAGACTGAGAAAAGACAAACGGGAGAGAAAAAGAGTGAGAGAGAGAATGGAAAGAGTGTAAAAAATTAAAAAGAATGTAAGAAAGATACAAAGAAGAGACGAAGGGGCTGAAAATCTAAAGAGAGAGAAAGAAGAAAGATAGGAAAGGGAGCGAGAGAGAAGTAAACAAAGAGAAAAGGTTAAAAAGAGGAATAAAAGCGAAAGGGATAAAGTCAAAATTGAGAGAAAGAACAGGAAAAGACAGAGCGGGAGAGCGTGAAAGAAGAGAAAGGACACAGAAAAAAAAGAGAAAGAGAGCAGAAAAGACAGAGCGACAGAGAGAAGAATAAAAGAGAGAGCGAGTAAAAGAGAGCAAGAGAGAGAGAGAACGAGAGAGAGAGAGAGAGAGTATTGTCCATCTGTAGTCTAAGAAGCGAACACTTCACAGAGCGTCCAAACCGAACCCTCAGGAGACTCCTGATTGGCCGAGGCTACAGGAAGCGTGAAAAAGAGAACGCTCTGATTGGACAGACAGAACCAAACCCAGGAGACGCTCAGGGGTCCAAGCACTGCTGGACAAACGCCACTGCTGCTCCATCTATCCATCTCTCTCTCTTTCTCTCTTTCTTTCCCTCTCTCTCTCTCTTTCTCTCTCACTCTCTCTTTCTCTCTCTCCCTTTCTCTCTCTCTCTCTCTCTCTCTCTCTCTCTCTCTCTCTCTTTCTCTATCTCTCTCTGTCTCTCGCTCACTCTCGGGGGACTTGTCCAAAAGCACCATCTGAAGCTGCTCTGGTCCAGCCAATCACATACAGCGGCCAAACGCCCAGTCTGTGCCTGATGTCCTCAGAAGAACGAGCGTTACCCACCGGCTTAACCACAAACCGACACTGATCCGCCTGCAGGATCTGCTCACGCTAAACACTGATTAACTACCTGCACAACCTCATTAAACTACCTGTACAACCTCCTTAAACTACCTGCACAACCTCTTTAAACTACCTGCACAACCTCTTTAAACTACCTGTACAACCTCCTTAAACTACCTGTACAACCTCATTAAACTACCTGTACAACCTCATTAAACTACCTGTACAACCTCATTAAATTACTTGTATCATACAGCTATCATTACAACCTCATTAAACTACCTGCACAACCTCATTTAACTACCTGTACAACCTCATTTAACTACCTGTACAACCTCATTAAATTACTTGTATCATACAGCTATCATTACAACCTCATTAAACTACCTGTACAACCTCATTAAATTACTTGTATCATACAGCTATCATTACAACCTCATTAAACTACCTGTACAACCTCATTTAACTACCTGCACAACCTCATTAAACTACCTGTACAACCTCATTTAACTACCTGTACAACCTCATTTAACTACCTGTACAACCTCATTAAACTACCTGTACAACCTCATTAAATTACTTGTATCATACAGCTATCATTACAACCTCATTAAACTACCTGCACAACCTCATTAAACTACCTGTACAACCTCATTTAACTACCTGTACAACCTCATTTAACTACTTGTACAACCTCATTAAATTACTTGTATCATACAGCTATCATTACAACCTCATTAAACTACCTGTACAACCTTGTTAAACTACCTGTACAACCTCATTTAACTACCTGTACAACCTCATTAAACTACCTGTATAACCTCGTTTAAATACCTGTACAACCTTGTTTAAATACCTGCACAACCTTGTTTAAATACCTGCACAACCTCATTAAACTACCTGTACAACCTCATTAAACTACCTGTACAACCTCGTTTAAATACTTGCACAACCTCATTAAACTACCTGCACAACGTCGTTTAAATACCTGCACAACCTTGTTTATCTACCTTATCATACACGTATCATTACAACCTTAATGAACCACCTGTACAACCTTATTTAACTACCTGTACAACCTCACTAAACTACCTGTACAACCTCATTAAACTACCTGTACAACCTCATTAAACTACCTGTACAACCTCACTAAACTACCTGTACAACCTCGTTAAAATACCTGTACAACCTCATTAAACTACCAGTACAACCTCATTAAACTACCTGTACAACCTCATTAAACTACCAGTACAACCTCATTAAACTACCTGCACAACATCATTAAACTACCTGTACAACCTCATTAAACTACCTGCACAACCTCATTAAACTACCTGTACAACCTTATTAAACTACCTGCACAACCTTATTAAACTACCTGCACAACCTCATTAAACTACCTGCACAACCTTATTAAGCTACCTGCACAACCTCATTAAACTACCTGTACAACCTTATTAAATACATGTACAACCTCATTAAACTACCTGTACAACCTCATTAAATTACTTGTTTCATACAGCTATCTTTACAACCTCATTAAACTACCTGTACAACCTCATTAAATTACTTGTATCATACAGCTATCTTTACAACCTCATTAAACTACCTGTACAACCTCATTAAATTACTTGTATAATACAGCTATCATTACAACCTCATTAAACTACCTGTACAACCTCATTAAACTACCTGTACAACCTCATTAAACTACCTGTACAACCTCATTAAACTACCTGTACAACCTCATTAAATTACTTGTATCATAAAGCTATCATTACAACCTCATTAAACTACCTGTACAACCTCATTAAACTACCTGCACAACCTCATTAAACTACCTGCACAACCTTATTAAACTACCTGCACAACCTTATTAAACTACCTGCACAACCTCATTAAACTACCTGTACAACCTCATTAAACTCATTAAACTACCTGTACAACCTCATTAAACTACCCGTACAACCTCATTAAACTACCTGCACAACCTCATTAAACTACCTGCACAACCTCATTAAACTACTTGTACAACCTCATTAAATTACTTGTATCATACAGCTATCATTACAACCTCATTAAACTACCTGCACAACCTCATTTAACTACCTGTACAACCTCATTTAACTACCTGTACAACCTCATTAAACTACCTGCACAACCTCATTACACTACCTGCACAACCTCATTAAACTACCTGTACAACCTCATTAAACTACCTGTACAACCTCATTAAACTACCTGTACAACCTCATTAAACTACCCGTACAACCTCATTAAACTACCTGCACAACCTCATTAAACTACCTGTACAACCTCATTAAACTACCTGTACAACCTCATTAAACTACCTGTACAACCTCATTAAACTACCAGTACAACCTTGTTTATCTACCTTATCATACAGCTATCATTACAACCTTATTAAATACATGTACAACCTCATTAAACTACCTGTACAACCTCATTAAATTACTTGTATCATACAGCTATCATTACAACCTTATTAAACTACCTGTACAACCTTATTAAACTACCTGTACAACCTCATTAAACTACCTGCACAACCTTATTAAATTACTTGTATCATACAACTTTAATTACAACCTCATTAAACTACCAGTATAACCTCATTAAACTACCTGCATCATACAGTCATAAATATAACCTTGTTTAACTATTATATCATACACCTATCATTACAACCTCATTAAACTACCTGTACAACCTTCTTTAACTACGGGGTTAACATCCTGATCTCACTAACAATCTTGTTGCTAAATGCAATCAAATCCTAACAGCAAAGTTTTAAAATCTAATAGTAGTTCCTATTTTAAGGACAGTAGAGACAGTTACTTCAACAAAAGCAGCATAAACTCTCTTTAATACACTTCATTTGGGCCAAAAATAATTTAGTTTATTTAAAAGCAAACGATGTAAAATTGGCATGTCCTGAAGCGCACACACACACACACACACACACACACATATACACAAAGAGACTATAAGCTCACTACCTGTGTGTGTGTGTGTGTGTGTGTGTGTGTGTGTGTTCAGTCAGCCGTGATGTTGTGCTGGGTGCCAGCTGAGGCAAAAAATCAAGCTGCTCTGCTGCAGCTGAGCAGCATGTTAACACACACACACACACACACACACACACACACGCATACGCACACACACACATATTAATGCATTAACCAGTATGTACTTACTACTATATTATCACCTTAAAGTCCTTTAATGTCTGAAAGTATGTGAACAGCTTCTCTATTGCATTAGTCCACCTATTATAACAATCTCCATAGTAAAGAACTGACCAATAGAACAGAGCAGCCGTGATCACATGACCCTACTGGCACCATGCCTGGGGGGAGGGGCCTGGGGGTGTAGAGCCCCCCAGCATTGAGATTGAGATGAATGTGGAGCAGTGGACCTGTGTTCTCTGGAGTAATGAAGATGGAGCTTCATCCAGTACTTTTGGATTGGATGGGTTGAGGTGAGCACCACAATCTTGTTCTTACATTTTGAGGGCTGAATGCAATCAAATCCTCCTCACAGCAATGTTCAAACAGCTAGGCCTGTATATCTTATATTTCGTCTCTCATTATTCATTGTTTTGTCCACAAATCAAAGGTTTTAAAGATAGTTTAAACGTCTCTACTGTTCAGAAAAGAAGGCTTTCTACTTTATACTTATTTTGAAAAAAAAAAATGCTGTGAGGATTTGATTGCATCCAGCCACAAATTGAGCAAATTGAAGTTATAAAGTCCATCAGATTATAAGGCGCACTATCAATGAACATCTATTTTATGGTCTATTTTCACACATTATAAAATATATGCATTAAGTGACACTATTTAGGATGCCTAAATCGAAGTGAGCGAGGGTGTGGCCATGTTTCCCTTTTAATGGGGAAGCTGGGGAGGTGTCTAAGTAAATGAAACTGCAATCCTATAAAACATAATTTTTTTTTAAGTTTCTTTTAAAGCGCTGGATGTTAATCTCAGAGGTGGAAAAAGTACTGAAAAAATGTAATTAAGTAAAAGTACGTTTACTTTGCTAAGATTCTACTCAAGTAAAAGCAGAGACTGTAAAAAAGATGGACGTCGTGTCGCCGTTCCCATTCATTCAATGAAAATGAAGCTAAAATCTTCCGCCATGTTGGTGATCCGGAAACCCGATTCTGCGCAGTAGAGACCAGAGGAGGGAGAAAAACTGTGGAGAGACAGCCTACTCATTTAAATAACCCCGCCCCTGAGGGCTGCCTCGAGGTCACAGGCTGCAGAGCTGAGCGGAGCAGAGCTGACGGTCTGTTATTGGTCCCGCCCATAACCAGCCCTTTTACAATAACCACACCTTTTTGAATAAAGCTGAATAACGTTTTAAAAAACAAATTCTGTGGGGATATAAAAAATTAACAATATAAGCAGAGGTTACACTAGCTGCTGCATTTAAATAATGGAGGTAGAATTACAGTATATTAGAAAAAAACGTGATTGAAAGTTGTCTGTTTTCCCATTGAAACCTATGGGGATGGGTGGAGTTACACAGCTTTCTGCAACCGAACAGCAGGGGGCGCCCGACCTGTGGTGGCTTCACTTTTGAGAGACGATGCTCTGTCCAGCTATATAGCATTAGCATTAGCATTAGCTGCTAACCACAGCACTTAGCTCTAGTAAATGCTGCCCGATAGTGCTAGACTGAGCAACCCTGAGTGTTCCGGTAACCCAGGGCGCTATCAGCTATATTGATTTCTGGGAAAATTAAAGGATTTTAAGTGCGCCTTATAGTTTGAAAAATACGGTGCTTAAGGTAGCCCAGGGAAAGGGGAATCACTACACACTGATGTCTATCAGAAACTGGATGACACACCCCCTTTATGCAAACAGACTGTGCCAGGAGCCAATGAAAAAGAAGCTGCTGTTGGCAACTGAAGTTATTATATGTTGATTCAACTCAAAGAACTTAAAGTTTGAATGTAAAACAGACTTTAATTGTTTGTTTATTTGTTTTTATTTATTTGTACAAAGATCATACGCAACAATGCAGGCACAAAGTCAGAGTAGAAATGAAAGTACGCTTTGTAAAGAGGAGAATCTACAATACTCAGCGGGGAGTGAATGGAGTGAGGGTGTATTTATTGGGAGGTGAACAGGTGTGATCAATATTCTGGTGATTGTCTTCCTGAAAGTGCCGTGTGGAGTGTCCTGTGATGTGAGTTCAAACTATTTTTTTTTTACAGTTTACAGTGTACAGGGGCTAGACAGACTAAATATATGTGTGTGTATTTGCACATCTGTGTCAGCAGTCTGTGCAACTTAAAAAACTGCGCAACAGAAAAATGGGCCAAAGAGTGTAAAAGCGGAGAGGGTGCGCAGTTTTAGTGCAGAAAAACGGGCCAAAGAGTCTAAAAGCGGAAAGAATGCACAGTTTTAGCGCAGAAAAACGGGCCAAAGAGTCTAAAAGCGGAAAGAATGCACAGTTTTAGCGCAGAAAAACGGGCCAAAGAGTCTAAAAGCGGAAAGAATGCACAGTTTTAGCGCAGAAAAACGGGCCAAAGAGTCTAAAAGTTGCCGTAATTAAGGAGTTTAATATTAAGAGACATCATGAAATGAAACATCAATTTGAAAAATCTTAGTTCACACAACACTGTCAAAGATAGATAAAAGTAGTAAGTCACGTAAAATGGTGTGTAAATGAAAGTAATCAGGAAAATGTATTATTTAAAGTGGTATATTTCATTATTTGTTTTATTACAGAGTCTGTGGCCCGTGACTTCAAATATATTTCTCCTTCTGGCCCCCAACAAAAAAAGTTTGGACACCCCTGGTCTAACTAAATAAATAATGCATTTATTTTCTAAATGTTATCTACGTACCCAGATCAGCTGCCACGTACCTTCAGACGCACCACGTGTAGAAACACGGACACACACACTGAGTTCAGACACGCAAACCTACACACACACACACACACACACACGAGTGCAGCCACAGTGGTCTGGGCTTCCCTGGGGCAGAGAGACCAGATGCAGTCTCACAATGCAGCTAAAAATACAGCTCAGACTAAGAGAGGAGATTAATTAAAATGATCACGCTTCACAGCCTGCCTCTCTCACTCTCTTTTCCTCTCTTTTTCTCTCTCTTTCCCTTTTTCTCTCTCTAATACTCCACTCTGGTCGATACTACTGGTTCAGATTTGGTCCAGCTCTAAAAACGTAACGTCTAAACTATAGATGAACTACTAAATACTGAACAACATTAACAATAAATATCCATTTTAACATGTATTACATTACAACAAAGTAATAACCAACTGCCAAAGCATTTTAGTGTAACATTATACCACTGTTAGTTCCGACCCTGCAAAGTGATTGGCTGAGAGGCGTTTTACGAGTGACGTTATCAGCCGGTAATGCACTGTAGCTGAAGCTCTCCATGTATTAGTCCGCCACATACAGGTAACCTACCAACAATGCAGCGCTTACAAACCAAATACAAACCTCCAATATCAGGTTAAGAGTTGTTATTATTAAAATAAAAGCTAATAGTTAATCTAGGGTATTTTAGGCTGAATGTAAACTCCGCAGGTCTCGCTGCTGGGGGGCACCGAAGTAAACAAAACCTTAATTCTTAAAAAAAAAAAAAAAAAACATTTTCTTTCAGTGTATGAATCTTAGTATAACAGTGTATTCACTACATTACTAAATTATCTGTCATGGCGGGACAGAAACGCTTTGTAAGGAGGAGAACCTACAATACTCAGCGGGGAGTGAATGGAGTGAAGGTGTATTTATAGGGAGGTGAACAGGTGTGATCAATATGCTGGTGATTCTATTAATTACAAAGTATCTTAATACAACAGCAATGACCAATTTACCAAAGTATCTCAATGTTACAGTGGTGACCAATTTACCAAAGTATCTCAATGTTACAGGAATGACCAAATTGCCAAAGTATGTCAATGTTACAATAGTGACCAATTTACCAAAATATCTCAATGTTACAGTAGTGACCAATTTACCAAAGTATCTCAATGTTACAGGAATAACCAATTTACCAAAGTATCTCAATGTTACAGTAGTGACCAATTTACCAAAATATCTCAATGTTACAGTAGTGACCAATTTACCAAAGTATCTCAATGTTACAGGAATGACCAATTTACCAAAGTATCTCAATGTTACAATAGTGACTAATTTATCAAAGTATCTCAATGTTACAGTAGTGACCAATTTACCAAAGTATCTCAATGTTACAGGAATGACCAATTTACCAAAGTATCTCAATGTTACAATAGTGACTAATTTATCAAAGTATCTCAATGTTACAGTAGTGACCAATTTACCAAAGTATCTCAATGTTACAGGAATGACCAATTTACCAAAGTATCTCAATGTTACAATAGTGACTAATTTACCAAAGTATCTCAATGTTACAGTAGTGACCAATTTACCAAAGTATCTCAATGTTACAGGAATGACCAATTTACCAAAGTATCTCAATGTTACAATAGTGACTAATTTATCAAAGTATCTCAATGTTACAGTAGTGACCAATTTACCAAAGTATCTCAATGTTACAGGAATGACCAATTTACCAAAGTATCTCAATGTTACAATAGTGACTAATTTACCAAAGTATCTCAATGTTACAGTAGTGACCAATTTACCAAAATATCTCAATGTTACAGTAGTGACCAATTTCCCAAATTATCTCAATGTTACAGTAGTGACCAATTTACCAAAGTATATCAATGTTACAATAGTGACCAATTTATCAAAGTATCTCAATGTTACAGTAGTGACCAATTTACCAAAGTATCTCAATGTTACAGTAGTGACCAATTTACCAAAGTATCTCAATGTTACAGGAATGACCAAATTACCAAAATATCTCAATGTTACAGTAGTGAGCAATTTACCAAAATATCTCAATGTTACAGTAGTGACCAATTTACCAAAGTATCTCAATGTTACAGGAATAACCAATTTACCAAAGTATCTCAATGTTACAGTAGTGACCAATTTACCAAAATATCTCAATGTTACAGTAGTGACCAATTTACCAAAGTATCTCAATGTTACAGGAATAACCAATTTACCAAAGTATCTCAATGTTACAGTAGTGACCAATTTACCAAAATATCTCAATGTTACAGCAGTGACCAATTTACCAAAGTATCTCAATGTTACAGGAATGACCAATTTACCAAAGTATCTCAATGTTACAATAGTGACTAATTTATCAAAGTATCTCAATGTTACAGTAGTGACCAATTTACCAAAATATCTCAATGTTACAGTAGTGACCAATTTCCCAAATTATCTCAATGTTACAGTAGTGACCAATTTACCAAAGTATATCAATGTTACAATAGTGACCAATTTATCAAAGTATCTCAATGTTACAGTAGTGACCAATTTACCAAAGTATCTCAATGTTACAGTAGTGACCAATTTACCAAAGTATCTCAATGTTACAGGAATGACCAATTTACCAAAGTATATCAATGTTACAATAGTGACCAATTTATCAAAGTATCTCAATGTTACAGTAGTGACCAATTTACCAAAGTATCTCAGTGTTACAGTAGTGACCAATTTACCAAAGTATCTCAATGTTACAGGAATGATCAATTTACCAAAGTATCTTAATGTTACAGTAGTGACCAATTTACCAAAGTATCTCAATGCAACAGTAATGACCAATTTACTAAAGTATCTCAATGTTACAGGAATGACCAATTTACCAAAGTATCTCAATGTTACAGGAATGACCAATTTACCACGATATTTTTGTGTAACAGTAAAACTCAGTGTACCAAAGTACCACAGAGTAACAGTAATAGCAAAGTTAATAAACAAAGTGTTTATGTAATAATTATATACAACATACAATAACAGTATAACTATAACCATATAATCAATATAATATGATATAATGATAACGAATTACCAATAATCAGATGTTTTAGTACCTTAAAATCAGTGTAATATTGTGATGAATTGATATCGGCCAGTCCATCAGTATCAGTTTAACAGAAGCTACAGGTTAATGAGTTGAGTCAGATGGCGAGCAGGAGATGTTTTATAAGCTCTGGCATTAAATTTATGATAAAAGCATAATATCAGAAAAGACGTGTTAACGGGTAATTCCCTTACTTTAGATTCTGATATAAAATAAAGCATAAAGGTGCAGGAGTTTATTGTTCCAATAAAAGTGTTTATATTAAAGCCTCTCACTTCATAAAGCTTCCTAATTTATAATTTCTACTGTGATTCCTATGAGACACACACACACACACTCTATCATACACTCATACACACACACACACACTCTCTCACACACACACTCATACACACACACACACACCTTCTGAGAAGCGATGAGACTAAATTAAATCTAAAGAAGAGCAATAAACAGAGGGAGCAGGGAGACAGCAGCAGTGCTCTGGTTGCGTAAGTGTATTCACTAGAGGGGTGAACCTTTATTCTCAGTGATTCGAATCATTCGAGTCGCTGAAATGATTCGTTCAGGGTTTTAGTACCATAATAAAGCCTCGTTCACCTGTCTGTAGCTACACTCAGTGGCCACTTTATCAGAAACACCTGCTTCTACTTTGTAGCTGCACTCAGTGGCCACTTTATCAGAAACCTCTACCGAGCAGTCCTCAAAATAGCAGAAAGGAATCATTGCAAATGATTCATTCAATATTTTTATTTTTTCTGAGAATAGCAAATGAAGAATCACTGTTACAGTAGCTAAGCTCCAATGGCCACTTTATCAGAAACACCCACTTTGTAGCTGCACTCAGTGGCCACTTTATCAGAAACACCCACTTTGTAGCTGCACTCAGTGGCCACTTTATCAGAAACCCTGGCCAAACAGTCCTACAAATAGCAAAGGGAATCAGTCCAAATGATTCATTTAAAATAATCATTTGTATGGGAATAGCAAATGATGAATCACTGTAAGCTACAGTCCAGTGGACACTTTATCAGAAACACCCACTTTGTAGTTACACTCATTGGCCACTTTATCAGAAACTCCTACTTAACCCCTAAAATAGCAGAGGGGAATTAAAAGATTCATTCAATATCAATGTTGGCTACCCTCAATTGCCACTTTATTAGAAACACCCTCTTTGTAGATAAGCTATCTAGCCACTTTATCAGAAACACCTCTACCTACATCTACATCTACCTAACAATCCCAAGAATAGCAAAGGGGAATCAATCAAAATAATTAATTCAAAAGAATCATGTTTTATAAATGACACATCACTATTAGCTATACTCAGAATCACCCACCTCGTAACTACACCCAGTGGCCACTTTATCAGAAACACACACTTTGTAGCTTCACTCAGTGGCCACTTTAACAGTCCACACAATGGCAGAGAGGAATCATTCCAAATGATTCATTCAAAAGAATTGTTTTGTTTTCTTGTTTTTTTTGCAAAAGATTAATTCAATTTCAACGTTGGCTACCCTCAATGGCCACACACTTTGTTGCCATGCTCAGTGGCCACTTTATCAGAAACACCCACTTCGTAGCTACACTCAGTGGTCACTTTATCAGAAACCCCTACCATAATCAGTCCAAATGATTCATTAAAAATAGTAATTTTTATGAGAATAGCAAATGACAAATCACTGTTAGCTACTCTCTAATGGCCACTTTATCAGAAACATCTAGCAACCTAACAACAGTACACGGGAATCGGTCCAAATGATTAATTCAAAAGAATCATGTTTTATAAATGACACATCACTATTAGCTGTACTCAGAATCACCCACCTCGTAACTACACCCAGTGGCCACTTTATCAGAAACACACTCTTTGTGGCTAACACCTAGCTACCTAACAGTCCTAACAATAGCAGAGATGAATCAGTTCAAATTTGTTCAAAAGAATCATGTTTTATAAATGACACATCACTGTTAGTTATACTTAGAATCACCCACTTTGTAGCTACACCCAGTGGCCACTTTATCAGAAACGCCTACTACAATCAGTCCAAATGATTCATTAAAAATAGTCATTTTTATGAGAATAGCAAAAGACAAATCACTGTTAGCTACTCTTTAATGGACACTTTATCAGAAACATACACGTTGTAGCTATACTCAGTGGCCACTTTATCAGAAACACCTAACAACCTAACAGTCCTAAGAATAGCAGACGGGAATCAGTCCAAATTATTCATTCAAAAGAATCATGTTTTATAAATGGCACATCACTGAATCACCCACCTTGTACCTACACTTAATGGCCACTTTATTAGAAACACCCACTTTGTAGCTACACTTAGTGGCCACTTTATCAGAAACCCTTACCACAATCAGTCCAAATGATTAATTAAAAATAGTATTTTTTATGAAAATAGCAAATGACAAACCATTGTTAGCTACTCTCCAATGGCCACTTTATCAGAAACACCTAACAAGCTAACAGTCATAAGAATAGTAGAAGGGAATCAGTCCAAATGATTCATTCAAAAGAATCATGTTTTATAAATGGCACATCACTGTTAGCTATACTCAGAAACACCCACCTTGTAGCTGCACTCAGTAGCCACTTTATCAGAAACACCCACTTTGTAGCTACACTCAGTGGCCACTTTATCAGAAACACACACTTTGTAGCTACACTCAGTGGCCACTTTATCAGAAACACACACTTTGTAGCTACACTCAGTGGCCACTTTATCAGAAACACACACTTTGTTGCCATGCTCAGTGGCCATTTTATCAGAAACAACCCACTTTGTGCTAACACCTAGCTACCTAACAGTTATAAAAATAGCAGAGGGGAATCAGTCCAAATGATTCATTCAAAAGAATCATGTTTTATAAATGACACATCACTGTTAGTTATACTTAGAATCACCCACTTTGTAGCTACACTTAGTGGCCACTTTATCAGAAACACTCACTTTGTAGCTACACTTAGTGGCCACTTTATCAGAAACACCTAGCAACCTAAAAGTTCTAAGAATAGGAGACAGGAATCAGTCCAAATCATTCGTTTAAAAGAATCATGTTTCATAAATGGCACATCACTGAATCACCCACCTTGTACCTACACTTAATGGCCACTTTATCAGAAACACCCACTTTGTAGCTACACTCAGTGGCCACTTTATCAGAAACACCCACCTCGTAACTACACCCAGTGGCCACTTTATCAGAAACACCTACCTAACGGTCCTCAGAATAGCAGCCCAGATGATTCGTTCATAAGAATTGTATTTTGGCAAATGACTCATCACTGTTATTTATACCTGATTCATAACGAATCCTCCAGAGAGAGACGGATTCAATACTGGATTTATTTGTTTTGAATCAGGATGTAACCTACCGCCCTTAATCACACACATATACACACACACACACACACACACACACACACACACACACACATTGAGGGAAGCATCGCCGCACTATCTAAAGTACATCAATACAGCAGACTTTGAATTCACACACACACACACACACACACACTCACACTGATCTAATCCGAATGGAGAGGTGGGGATTTCTAGACTCTGATAATGAATGTAATTTCATTTTTTATCCTCAGGACATACCCTGCACTCCGTCTGGTGTGTGTGTGTGTGTGTGTGTGTGCATGGCTCAGAGGAGTGTATACACAGTCTGAGGACATATTCTGGCTCAGGAACCACATAAGCAGGTCTATTAGAGATTACCAAACAATGAATGGAAGTCAATTGGCCACCTCCAGCTAAAATGAATCAAATCACACTACACGGTGTGTCCAAAAGTATGTGAACACTTGCTCAACCAAATCAAAAGAGTAATAATGAAGAGTTATGAGTTATGAGAGTAATAAGGATGCAGCATTGCCGAGTAGCATCATCACAGCGCTAACGCTCTGAGGAAACCGCAGCGACTCGGTTCTGATACATCAGCTCACAGACGCAGCCTTGTGCTGATCCACATCACCATAGGAGTGATGAGAGGAAAGACGAGAGACATCTACTGTACTGTACCCACCCAGAGAGAGAGAGCAAGGCCAATTGTTCGTGCTCTCTCAGGGCTTTGGCAGCTGATGGCAAGCAAGCTGCATGACCAGGATTCGAATCAATCGGCAATCTCCTGATCAGGTAAGCTTATTTTTAATGCAGCCGAGCATTCACAATTTAAAGGGACTGAAACATTTAAGTCAATTAAGATTAAAATCAAGTATTAAATTAGGTTGTTCATAATTCAGAATAAAAGTATCATTATAAAGCAATAAAAATAAATAAAATAAAAAGATAAATAATTAGAATAATAAAATATAACCACAAATAAAGAAATAAAGGACTAAAAAGTAAATGAAGTAGCTTAAAATAACACCAGCATTATAAAGAAAGTAAGGTAAGATAAATAAAAGGACAAGATAAATGCAAATACAAAGATAAAATGCCAAAAGTAAAAATAAAATGATAGAATGAATGAAATAAAAAGGCTAAAAACCTACAAAAACAAACTTCAGAGGTGAATCTGAGGTAAGAGATGGAGTACAGGAGGTCTGTGGAATTTTCAGCCGGGCTATCGCTTTAATTTGGATGCCCCCCTGCCCTGTTTACACTCTTCCTGAGTTACTGACGGACAGATCTGCTCTCCAAAAACTCATTTCTGTCTCCACTCTGTCCCGCAGAGCTGCAGTAAATCTGCTGGATTTACAGGCCTTCAGGCTTCCCGGGATTTCTGCGGGTTTGTATTTCTTTCCTTTACAGGAGCTTTCCAAATGTACTCTCTTAACTGGGAGAAAGAAAGAGAGTGAGAGAGTTCTTAGGTACAGTAGCATCACATGTAACTACCTCCACCACGTTTGGAAGCTCTGACAGTGAGCTGTACATAGGAGGTGGTGGGCTCTTACTGGCTCTTACTGATTGTAATGTATATGGTGGGGCTCTATTATAGTTCACTATGGGGTACTACCTCTTTCGCCATGTTTGGAAGCTGGACTTTAGCCTGGTTTGTGCTTCTGGTGTGAATTGTATGGCAGTATCTAATTGGTTACTATGAAATTTTGCATTTTTAGGTACTGTAACAGTATATGTAACTACCTCCACCACGTTTGGAAGCTCTGACAGTGAGCTGCACATGGGAGGTGGTTGGCTCTTACTGTAGGTTGTATATTGTGGGGCTCTATTTTAATTTACTATGGGGGTAAACTATAATAAACTGTAAATGAAACTACCTCCACCGTGTTTGGAAGCTGGACTTTAACCTGGTTACCTTTCACTATGGATTGAATAAGGGGAAGGTGTCTATAATTGGTTACTGTAAACATCTTGGCTAACATAATTAACCTTGACTGTATTATTGTGATTATACCACAGTTCCATTATCACTGTTTAGCGAAAGATTTTGAGCTGAGCTGTTTGGCTTGCAAGCGCTGCATCGTTGCTAGCTTACCTGTATGTGGTGGAGTAATACATGGAGAACTTTGGTTACAGTGCATTACCGGCTGATAACGGTACTCAAAGAACGCCTCTCAGTCAATCACATTGCAGGGTCAGAACTAACTGTGGTACAATTATCATTAATGACTGAAATAATTGCAACTACCTCCACCATGTTTGGAAGCTGTACAACTCACTGCAAGTTGTAGATCCAACAACTTTTGCCGCGTTTTGGTGCAAAAATTGGTGGACAGTGTTGCAATTGGAACAAGATAAGATGAGCAAAAGAACAGAGTACTGAAACCAGTTTAACCAGTAAAACACCAACTGTGCTGCTGTACAACCCAGTAATGACATTTCAGAGGCCACAGAAACAAAAGCAATAAATCCAGTAATTATCTGTTTATAACTCGTGGCGATTTTACCTCAATTACACTTTCAAAACCTGTTAACATGACAACCTCTCTCTCTCTCTCTCTCTCTCTCTCTTATCCTCTCTTTCTCCCTCTCTCTCTCTCTCACTGTCTTATGCTTTCTCTCTCCCTCTTTTCGTTTTCTCTCTCTCTAATTTTCTCGCACGGGCTTTCTCTCTCCTTCTCTCTCACTTACTCTCTTCCTCCACCTCTGTATCTCACTCACTTTCTCACTCTTTCTTTTTTTATTTTTTTCTCTTCTCCCTCTTTCTTTCTTTTGTGCTTTCTCTTTCCTTCTCTCTTTTACGTTCTCTCTCCCTTTACCTCGCTCAATTTCTCTCTTTTTGTTTTCTGTCTTCCTCTACCTCTCTAACTCACTCACTTTTTCTCTCTCTCTCTCTTTCTCTCGCACGTGCTTTCTCTCTTGGTTTACCTCTCTACCTCTTTTGCTTTCTCTCTTCCTCTGTCTGTACCTCTACCTCTCTTCCTCTTTCACTTTCTCTCTCCCTCTCTCTCCCTCTATTGCTCTACCTCACTCATTTTTTCTATCTCTTTGTCTCTCTCCATTTTTCATTTTCTCTCTCTCTTTCTTTCTCTCTTTTTCTCACACATGCTTTCCTTCTCTCTCTCTCTTCCCCACTACCTTTCTCACTTTCTCTCTTTCTGTTTTTTTGTTTTCTCTCTCTTTCTCTCTCTCCATCTCTTTCTCACTTTTTCTGTACCTTTACCCCTCTTCCTCTTTCACTTTCTCTCTCCCTCTCTCTCTCCCTCTATCTCTCTCCCTTTTTCAATTCATCTCTTTTTTTTCTCTCTCTCCCTTTTTTTATTTTCTCCCTCTCCTTCTCTCTCTCACTTTCTCTGTACCTATACCTCTCTTCCTCTTTCACTTTCTTTCTTCCTCTCTCTCCTTCTATCTCTTTACCTCACTCATGCTTTCCTTCTCTTTCACTTTTTCTGTACCTCTACCTCTCTTCCTCTTTCCCTTTCTCTCTCCCTCTTTCTCCCTCTATCTCTCTCCCTTTTTCATTTAATCTCTTTTTTTTTCATTTTCTCTCTCTTTCTCTCTCTCTTTTCCTCGCTCATGCTTTCTTTCTCCCTCTACCTTTCTACCTCACTCACTTTCTCTCTCTCTCTCTCTCCCTCTCTCTTTCGTTTTCTCTCAATTTTTTTGCTCTCTCTTTCTCTCATGTGCATTCTCTCCTTCTCTCTCTCACTTTCTCTCTCCCTCTCTACCTCACTTTGTCTCTCTCTTTCATTTTTTCTTTCTCTCTCTCTCTCTCTTTCTCTCTTTCTCTGATAAATCACTTTATTACAATGTTATTTTATCACAATATCATCATAGTTCTTTAGCCACAATATGACCCTATTTATTTGATTTATTATTTATAATTATAAATTATTTCCTACATTTCTACATTCTGTATGTAAAATGTACAGAGCATAATTATTAAAACAGTTTCACACTTCCAACACACACACACACACACTTCACACACACACACTCGCTTTACACACACACACACACAGCGAGAGACAGCGCGAGAGAGAGAGAGGAAAAAGATGTCAAGAGTCTGTGAGTGGACGTGCGAGACTGAGATAGAGTTTGGCTGCTCTCTCTCTCTCAGTCTCTCTCTCTCTCGCTCCCTCGCTCTCCCAGCTGGCTGTTTAAGTGGTGTTTACTCGTCTGATGTCCCTGAGAGAGGTAATTAAGGATGGAATAGATAGAGAGAGAGAGAGAGAGATAGAGATGGAGAGAGAGAGAGAGAGAGTGGTAGCGTTAGCTGTGGTCGGCTCTGTAATTTTATATTAATTTCTTTTTCAGAAAACAATCAGCCGCAGTGTATTCAAGTGGGTCAACAAAGTGGTCAGCATATGTACTCTGACCTTCTGGACCAACTACACAAGCTGGAGGATCCAATACTGCTGAAGGACCAGTGTGTTCTGGAGAAAAACAAGCTTTTATTCAGTTTAACCAAACTAATGAACAAAGCTGGTCGACCAGAATTACTAAAATTACCAGAATTACCATGCTAGCTGCCAATATAACCCAACTGTTGATCAGCCTGGTTGATAAAACTGAACAAAATGACTAAAATCTTCGACTAGAACGTCCAGCATGTCCATCTTAACAAAACTGGCTGATCAGATTGACCAAATTGACAAGAATTACCAAAATTACCACACTAGCTGACAAGAATGCTCAAGATTGACCAACTACTCAACCAGATTGACCAGCATGACCAAGCTAGAGAACCATAATGGTAGGGGTGTGACGAGTGGCACGAGATCTCGCAAGATTAAAACGCGACAATATTTCTCATCAAGCTTAAACCTGTCTCACGGGGAAAAAAACAGCAGATGAGCTCCTTGGTACAGTTAAAGAGCTCCGCGCGACAGTTAAAGAGCTCCGCGCGACAGTGCTCTTACTGTCCCAAAGATTCACAGCCCTAGTAAATACTGTAAGTAAATCCTACACGTGACTGTTTCATAGGCAGGTGTACTAATCCCTTAACTCTGTACTGTATTAAAAACATGTTCTGTCTCTGTTTGCACTTCAACCATAGTCTTAATATGACTGATTATGGTTATGAATAGTTAAATTACAAGAGATTTAGGAGAAAAAAACACAAACCATAGGCTTAATATGACTGGTTGTGGTTTGCACTTATTGTTCGCACTATATAAGTTATTATTCTTATTCTTATTTCTATTTCTTATAGAATCAATGTGTGAGAGAAACCAGTCTGTTAAGTTTGCGTTATATGATTCTGTCAAATAAAACTCTAGTTTTCAAGCCATTTTTCATTTTTGATGTTTCCTTTAAAATTTTATTTTTAAATCTCGTCTCGTCTCGTTCTCGTGAACCCAGTATGGTGTCTCGTCTCGTGATATTAGTGTCTCGTCACACCCCTCCATCATGGCCAAGTTAATTGAAAAGAATATTTAGGATGGCCGTGTTAACGAAACTGGTTGACCAGA